>NW_013666418.1:21006-30346 GCF_000517525.1 Limulus polyphemus
GTGCCACTGGGGGCAAAAATATTATTAATAGTGTATAATATACTGTAAAAATGGGTTGTTATTTGGAGAGTTGTGAGAAGAAATAAAATGAAACGTCGTGAAACGGTTATGAAACATTGAAAGGAGCATATCCTGATGAAATATATGATATGTCAGTGCTGCTATAAATTTATCTGGGCGGTTATTAACTGTGCAACTTGATGTCTGTTACGGATTCAATTCGTTATGTTCAATGTCCGCTAAGTATGGAAATATATTTAGAAATTGGGAGACTGTTTTAGCCAAAACTACCCTATTATTATCTGTGCATATCCATCTTTAATTTTGAACCGATATTTTAGAAATAAGGCAGTTCATCAACTTCAAACATCAACTTCCGCCAACTCTTACAGAGTTTCCACGCCCTGAATGTGCGGATGCGGATAGCGTTTTTTTTTTTAAAGAGATGAGAACCACAAACCTTCGTTTCATTCTTAAAGCACACTAACTAATAGTCCACGTCCGGCTCCGAATTTAATCAATAGTGTAATTTGTTTTTACTTAATGGGTTGCAACAAAAATATACAAGTAAAATTACCGTAAGTTTAAAATAATTACGAAAGACTTATCGATGGCTATCCTCCGACAGGAAACTAACCGATCGTCTTAGTAAAAATTAATAATCTTTATTATTGTTACATGTATTACACAGTTGTATTGTTATGATAAAGTTTGAAACGCAAGTGACGAAAATAAACAAAACTAAAAATAGCTTAAGCTTCAACAATATTCCATGAACGTTAAGAATGTATACCAGTTTTTACGGAGCTAAACCATTGCAAACCTAAAATAATTTTACATGAAAGCTTTCCATTAATATTTAAGGTTTTTATATGATGTTGTTTATTGCCGTTTTTTCAAAACGTATAATTGTAAACGATTTGCTAGACTTAGATGACGTCATGATGATAAAGTCATTGTTGATTCACATGAACTAACTTTATTGTACCAAGAATGTTATTATATTCAATTATGAATTATTGTTTAATAGTATTATCAGTGCTAGATTCTCACAAGGAACGTTTTAACCTCTCTGTATTATAAGTTATTCTTTAATAGTATTAACAGTGCTAGATTTTCACAAGGAAAGTTTTAACCTCTCTGTGTTATAAGTTATTCTTTAATAGTATTAACAGTGCTAGATTCTCACAATGAACGTTTTAACCTCTCTGTATTATAAGTTATTCTTTAATAGTATTAACAGTGCTAGATTCTCACAAGGAACGTTTTAACCTCTCTGTATTATAAGTTATTATTTAATAGTATTAACAGTGCTAGATTCTCACAAGAACGTTTTAACCTCTCTGTGTTATAAGTTATTCTTTAATAGTATTAACAGTGCTAGATTCTCACAAGTAACGTTTTAACCTCTCTGTGTTATAAGTTATTCTTTAATAGTATTAACAGTGCTAGATTTTCACAAGTAACATTTTAACCTCTCTGTGTTATAAGTTATTCTTTAATAGTATTAACAGTGCTAGATTTTCACAAGTAACATTTTAACCTCTCTGTGTTATAAGTTATTCTTTAATAGTATTAACAGTGCTAGATTCTCACAAGTAACGTTTTAACCTCTCTGTATTATAAGTTATTCTTTAATAGATCCTCTTTTACTTAAGACGTTAAAATATGATGAAATATTAAGTATAACCTTTATAGTTAATGGATCCTCTTTTACTTAAGACGTTAAAATATGATGAAATATTAAGTATAACCTTTATAGTTAATGGATCCTCTTTTACTTAAGACGTTAAAGTATGATGAAATATTAAGTATAACCTTTATAGTTAATGGATCCGCTGTGACGTAAGTAAAACAGAACAATCACATAGATAAATATTTATTTCGTTATAAGTAGATTCATAGCTAAATGTTTATATATATATGTTAAGCTTCAGGCATCCTGCCGGGGTATTTTTTTGTCTGCTGTTTTAAGGGTTTTTTAAGGCTAATCATTTAATTTGCTTCGTGGACCACATATCGATAATAAATATATGAGGAGAATACACACAACATGTTTCCTGAAAGTTACATAAGTCTTCAGCCGGGTCAAAGACAGAATCTGATAAAAGTCTCAAAGAGAAGTAGAAAATGTTTAATAATTCAAACTAAATCAAAAGTATACTATTCAATGTATTGTAATATATACTTGTACTTACTAGCTTGAAACTTAAGCGTTAAAAATTAAGCCCAACATGAAATCAATACTTATGTTTTCTTGAAGCTTAAGCGTTAAAAATTAAGCCCAACATGAAATCAATACTTATGTTTTCTTGAAGCTTAAACGTTAAAAATTAAGACCAACATGAAATCAATACTTATGTTTTCTTGAAGCTTAAGCGTTAAAAATTAAGCCCAACATGAAATCAATACTTATGTTTTCAATCCTCTAACGGAAAACTGCTTATCAAGCACCTGACTTGACAGTGATAATTATAGTATTTTGGCACTTGTGTATAAAGTTAAAATCATAAATAATATTCAACGTTAAACTGGTTAAACGTCATCCTCAGTTGTAACGTCGAAACATATAGAGTCGTCAACTTTTTGAAAGCCATAGATAGGCCTTAATAAAATGTTCTTTAATTGTGTACCAGTTTAACGTTGAATATTATTTATGATTTTTTGACAGTGATAAGTTTGAGCTTTACGAATGTTTATTATACAGTCTAAACAAAATAGTTTGACCTTAGGCGACTCTTTCATATAAATTGCAATAAATGTACTAATGTTTGTAAAACAAATGTTCAAAATGAACAGATAAAGCTGCTGATATGTTTGACTATTTTTCTCGTAACTGTTCTCAAACGGATTATAAGTAAGACGTGTTTTTATACTTGTATATCATGTACGTTTTTATGTACCTTTGAATGTTCTGCACGTTTCATACTAGGACATCATTTGGAATACTCACTTCAGACAACAATGTGTACAAGTATTAAATATCACTCGTGACATCCTAATTGTTAAATTATCTTTAGATTATAGTAATAAGTTATAAGTATAACATAAACATACAAATGGCCCCTGGATTATTTCTTGACTGTTTTATTGGACTTATGCGTGTATGTAAATATGTGTTAGTGGAGGCCTTCTTATCTCATCTCGAAATAGATATCAATATCAGTACGAGATGATATCAGTCCTTCTTTGCATTAAAGGCAACAGATATTATCTCTGGTATATTAAAGAAATTAAGAAAAATATTTATACTCTTTATATATTAATTTTGTTTCGTTCTATAGTCGGTTTTAGGTCAACAATCATCATAGGTCTAGTAACTGCTAGGACTATTTTTATTTCTTGTGAAGAAGTATTGACGTACGTGAGTTACACTTTGTTTCATTTCTAAGTAAACGTCTTTCAGTATTTTATCTGAAGTTGTATTTAATTGTATGAGCAATGTACACTAACTAAGTTGTGTCAAAATATTTATTTCGTGCATCTTGCAACTGTAAACTCCAGTTCTCTGTTGTTACAAACAGCACTAATTTCTAGTTAAGTAAACCGGCGGTTTTCGCCAGATATTATCTATCCAGTCTTGTCTCAAAAAGAATGTCTGGATATGGTGTATCAACAATGTGTACCCCTGTTATTAGAACTGATATCCTTAATACATGATTTTTGTGTGTTGGGATGAAGTTTTTTCTGTGTTTGTTTGTTTGAACTTGTTGCTATTGTATACAGAGTGTCCTGTTTCTGTGTTTCTTTGTTTGAAGTTGTTTGTAAAAATAAACATCGTGCTTTTGAAAAAGTAAGACATTTGTTGCTATTGTATACAGAGTGTCCTGTTTCTGTGTTTCTTTGTTTGAAGTTGTTTGTAAAATTAAACATCGTGCTTTTGCAAAAGAAAGACATTTGTTGCTATTGTATACAGAGTGTCCGAAAAGTCTGGAACCATAAGCACTTTAAACGAATTTTACAGAATGTGTTCCACATCCTGTCCTTGTAACTTGAAACAAGTTTGGATTAACAACAGGATTAACTTTACCTTCTCATGCTTCAACAGAGCCATAATCAGTCACGTGTCTGAAATTTAATAAAGCTACAAATCACCTATGGTACCAGACTTTTCGGCCACACTGTATATATATATATATATATAAAGTAAAAGAAAAACATCGAGAACCATTGGAATATTACTTAAAATTTTCCAAGGAAACGCATCTTGACGTTTATGTCTAAAAACAGCTTTCATATTTCAATTTCTATGGCTCGATTTCAACGTTATAAATTAACACGATTTTTTCTATGGCCCAAAGTGGCCGTTGTCGTGTTCAGTAGAAACTTAAAGTGGCTTTTAAGTAGAGTTGTTTGATTATGTTAGTAACGTAGACATTTTATCAGAAGTTTGGAATATTCTATGATTAAACTTATTGAGGTTCATTGATATAGATTCCATTACCACTAGACAACTGAGAACGATGCAGGATTGTCACGTGAATGGTGCAGGATGTACACGTTCTGTAGACTAGGAGGTTCCCTATTGATCGCTAAGTCTTACATCTGAAAATGACTTCGTCTTTTATTTCTCTTCTGCGATCAAGACTTGAGGGCTGTGAATTATCTAGGATGGTTAAAAATATTTCAGAGCACTTCGGAAGGTAAGTGTTGAGAACTTTGCATTATTTAGGATGGTTACAAAATACTCTAAATACTCTAGAGCACTTCAGAAGGTAAGTGACAGTTAGTAAAACTTATAAATGGAGGCCAACCCATAGACTCGTACTCGATGAAGTTAGGTTAAATATTCGCTCTGTATTTGCTAGTAATCTTACTTGATATCTTTACGAACGTTCATCTTTGAGTTTCTTTTACACAATTAACTTCTGATAAATTCACAGTTTGAATTACATGAGTATTTACCCCTTTCTCATGCAAGAAAGCGCCTTCTTTATGATTTTAAAAGTTAAACAAGACTTTACACCTATTTAAATCAGAATAGCGTACTCCAAAACATCCTGAATAATTTCTTCAATGTAATACGCAGTATAGGCTTTCAACATGGACGAATCATACGACGAGTTTAAAAAAACATCAACTTCAAGATGAAGGTTTGTTTTAACGACGTACATTAATAATCAGTTGTTCTGTCAGCAACGGTAGTTGTAAAGCGTTAGAGAATCAAGGGTTGTGATATAGTGTTGAATATATCATAACCATTGATTGCTGAATCAAGGGTTGTGGTATAGTGTTGAATCGAGTGTTTTGATATAGTGTTGAATCAAGGATTGTGATATAGTGTTGAATCAATGGTTATGATATATTGCTGAATCAAGGGTTGTGGTATAGTGTTGAATCGAGTGTCTTGATATAGTGTTGAATCAAGGATTATGATATAGTGTTGAATCAAGGGTTATGATATATTGCTGAATCAAGGGTTGTGATATAATATTGAATCAGGGGTTGTAATATAGTGTTGAACCAAAAGTTATGATATAGTGTTGAATCGAGTGTTTTGATATAGTGTTGAATCAAGGGTTATGATATAGTGTTGAATCGATGGTTTTGATATATTGCTGAATCAAGGGTTGTGATATAGTATTGAATCAGGGGTTTTAGTATAGTGTTGAATCAAGGGTTGTGATATAGTACTGAATCAGGGGGTTGTAATATAGTGTTGAATCAAGGGTTGTGATATAGTGTTGAATCGAGTGTTTTGATATAGTGTTGAATCGAGTATTTTGATATAGTGTTGAATCAAGAGTTATGATATATTGCTGAATCAAGGGTTGTGATATAATATTGAATCAGGGGTTGTAATATAGTGTTGAATCAAGGGTTATGATATAGTGTTGAATCAAGGATTATGATATATTGCTGAATCAAGGGTTGTGATATAGTATTGAATCAGGGGTTGTAATATAGTGTTGAATCAAGGGTTGTGATATAGTGTTCAATCAAGGGTTGTGATATAGTGTTGAGAGAATAAAATACATCTCCTAGTAGACATTCATTTAATAGATGTCAGTGGGATATGACAAAACCAAAATTGTAGAAATCCAGATTAACTAAATATAAATAGGCACCTGTGGATGTGTCACACATTGAATTAAGATGTATCTTAAGAAGGATTTCGAGATCTATTGGCATGTAGTCGTGGATGCGTTAGGTTTTGAAGACGTGTCTTTACAAACATCTTGAAATACACTTATCGTTAGTCAAGATTGGTAGATCAACTCCGTATACAAAATGCAATCATGTTTCGTAGGATAACTGTATTTATCAAGATAAAGCGGAAGCGGTGGGCAGAGCACAGGTAGCTATTGTGTATCTTTGCGTTTAACAACAAAAACAAACAAAAGTAAATCAGATTGTATGGCTTATATCCGTATTTTATTTTATTTCCCTATTCTATGTCGTTACGGTATCGGTTACACAAAATATCATCAAAATGGTTACGTTTTTGCAAGACTTTGAGAATGTCCAAGTACAATGATATTGAAATGAATGTTGGACAAGGAACGATTGTTTATCTGTTCCAAAGCCCCCCCCCCACAGTATTTTTTTCGTTTGTTTTTTTTTTTGCCTGAATACTTGTAAAATATTCAAAAATAACTTATATTTGTAACTTTCAAACTTAGTAAAAACAGATCAAACTTTACTTTCTAAGCCTTTTTTCTTGCATCTATATTCAATCTAGGATCCCACAGAACAACGTCTGCTTCGCCCACTTAAGTCTGTAACTAATAATCCTTAATTAGTTTTCTGGAGTACATACGTCACTATTATTAGTGAAGTGACTTGAATTATAGATTATAAATTAGCCACGTGTATAAACTTCATCTAAAACCATCAGTGTAATTTAATCTAAGTGTTGGGGCAATTTCTCGTCAAGTTTGTTCATGTAGCACATTAGTGTCATATCTTTCTTACGCACCAGATCTTTTTTTTTTTAATACAGAAAGTTTTCTTGGGATCTCAACTCTAATAAAATAGATCCGAACAGAATCAGTCTGAGGGATTATAACGCTAAAGATCTGGTTTCGATACCCGTGATGAACAGAGCAACGATAGCCCATTGTGTAACTTTTTTCCTAACAACAAACAAACGGAGTAGAATCTTACACCATATTGCACGGTTTATAAGTAATGAGATCTTATTGGTTGAAAAAAAAACGATTATTTAGAAGTTGCTGGAAAAAAAATTTATATTATCATTAGTTTTATCTATCAAACTTCAAAGATACGGTACACTCTGCTGGTTCTATTTTTGTGTATTTAAAAAATAAAAAGATCTTTCGTGTATTTTTTTCGTTGCTAAATTGATAAAAGCCATTCAATTCAAAAGAAAAAAGACAAATTTATGAGAAGTTCAGAAACGATTCATCTTCTAATGTGTAAATCTGATAAAAATAATAATAATTTGAGGAGCACAGGAGTTATATAACATCTGTGACCGTAAGAAACATTCTGAAAAACGAACAAGCGTCATGTAAAATATTAATTATTTACCAACAAATTTCTTTACTAAATAATGAACTTGCTTTAGAAACGATGAGTTACAACGTGAGAAACATATTATTGACTTAATCTAGAAACAGTGTGATCCGGATAACTTTTGTATACCTTGTATATTATCAGCATCCAACTTAATCTAGAAACAGTGTGATCCGGATAACTTGTGTATACCTCGTAGATTATCAGCATCCAACTTAATCTAGAAACAGTGTGATCCGGATAACTTCTGTATACCTCGTAGATTATCAGCATTCAACTTAATCTAAAAACAGTGTGATCCGGATAACTTCTGTATACCTCGTAGATTATCAGCATCCAACTTAATCTAGAAACAGTGTGATCCGGATAACTTCTGTATACCTCGTAGATTATCAGCATCCAAAGGAAAAAAATCTACATTATATCTCTGAATCACTAACGCAGTTTCTGTAAGTTCACAACATAAATATAAACAAGTTAGTTGATATGCGTAATAAAGTTAGTTAACTCGAAAGTAATTAATATTGATTCACAAAATATAACAAATCATTGATCTTAGTTTTAGTTTTTGTAGTTAGAAAACATTTGTTATTAAGTGGGTTTGTCGAATTAACAACCTCTCTAACGCTTTTGTTGTACAAAACAAGAAATATTAAAGTCTAGCTGTCGCCCTCATAGAGCTTCATTAAATTAAAAAACATTATAAATTGGTGTATGTGCTGTACAGAATCAGTATTTGATTACTGGCTGCTCGAGTGCTTTTAAAAACATATAAACTATATCAAATGGCTATACTGAAACTATTTAGTGCTTGATCGTTTTCATAACACGTGACAGAAAGTAATACTGGTTTGGTTTGTTATGAATTTCGCGCAAAGACTTCACGAGGGCTATCTGCGCTAGTCGTCCCTAATTTAGTAGTGTAAGACTAGAGAGAAGGCAGGTAGTCATCACCACCCACCGCCAACTCTTGGGCTACTCTTTTTACCAATGAATAA
The DNA here is from genome assembly GCF_000517525.1 of Limulus polyphemus. NCBI lineage: Eukaryota > Metazoa > Arthropoda > Merostomata > Xiphosura > Limulidae > Limulus > Limulus polyphemus. Next base: position 29,484 of record NW_013666418.1, read on the forward strand.
TAGGATTGACCGCACATTATAACTCCCCCACGGCTGAAAAAGCGAACATGTTTAGTATGACGGGGATTCGAACCCGCGACCCGCAGAGTGCGAGCCGAGCGCCATACACACCTGGCCATGGGAAGTAATACTGATTCACACCGTGAAAAGTCTAAGATATTTAATTTGATGTCATAGTAGTTTGTATAGAACTAACTTATCTAAGTTAGACGCAAAATTATATCATGCCATTTTTCTTTTCGTGTCATTTTAGTTTGTATAGATATAAATCACTTATCTAAGTTAGACGCAAAATTATATCATGCTGTTTTTCTTTTCATGTCATTTTAGTTATCTGCACTGTGCCTACTGTGGGTATCGAACCAAGATTTGGTTTTTATAAACCCTCATGCTTACAGTTAAAATCTACCGTGGGTGGGACAAGATCGTATGATTGAACTGTATTGTAAAGGTAAAATTAGTATAAATACAAATATCCAGAAATTAGATAATCATTTGAAATCAAACTGTTCAAATTAGTACGGCTATAGGACCAAGGCACGGGTTGGATGATGTTTCAAAGTTGTCTGTTTACACGATAGAAACATCTGCAATTAAAAGTTTAAATTAGAAGAGTTATAGCGTCAAGAAGCAGTTTTCACTTTGTTTAAAATAGGATACTTATAGCAACAATACAGTTTTGACTCTGTTTAAATTTGAATAGTTATAATACCAAGACACAGTTTTCACTTTGTTTAGATTAGGATATTTATATCAACAATACAGTTTTGACTCTGTTTAAATTAGAATAGTTATAGCAACAATACAGTTTTGACTCTGTTTAAATTAGAATAGTTATAGCAACAATACAGTTTTGACTCTGT
>NW_013666418.1:31020-52333 GCF_000517525.1 Limulus polyphemus
TTATTTCAGACAGTTTCAGTTATATATATAAGTTGTTGTATTTAAACACACGTTCAGTTAAGAAAAGTCATGTTATTTCAGACAGTTTCAGTTATATATATAAGTTGTTGTATTTAAACACACGTCCAGTTAAGAAAAGTCGTGTTATTTCAGACAGTTTCAGTTTTATATATATAAGTTGTTGTATTTAAACACACGTCCAGTTAAGAAAAGTCGTCTTATTTCAGACAGTTTCAGTTTTATATATATATATGTTTTATTTAAACACACATCCAGTTAAGAAAAGTCGTGTTATTTCAGACAGTTTCAGTTTTATATATATAAGTTGTTGTATTTAAACACACGTCCAGTTAAGAAAAGTCATCTTATTTCAGACAGTTTCAGTTATACATATATAAGTTGTTGTATTTAAACACACATCCAGTTAAGAAAAGTCGTGTTATTTAGCAGTACTTTTTAAGCAACTGCTCTTCGTCAGGTTTCAGATTGAAATGCTCGAAACGTCGCTATGAAATAAATCGGTTTTTCTTTCATGAACGTGTGTTTAAAAAAAAACAAAAACTTCTTTTGGGTAGAAGTAAAATAGAAATCCTGCGGTCTACTATCTATTATACAAGTATCCTTAATCTTAGAAGCTAGTTTATTTTAACCTACCTGTTTCGATGTCTTTTTTTTTAAGCGTTGTTTGATTCTTCGCTTCTTGGCGAGGTACCAGACTTCCACATTTCCTTCGTCTAATTGTACTCCACAGTAGTTGCGGTTCACATCGTGATAGTTTCACGAAACGACTGTTGTTACAAACGTCCTATTCTATTGTTTATTATTGTGTGTTTTGAACAATATGATTTGATTTTTTTTATCCCAGGATTTTAAGGGAACTTGTAAAATCTCGGATATTAAAGAGATACTACCCATTTTATATTATTGTACTTATTGTTAGATTACATTCGTGTTGTTCTATTGAATTAAAAAACCAGTTGCCTGAATATCTAAGTACACTACCAGGTTACATGAGCTGAAACCGATTAAGCCATCAGAAGAAGGTGATGTTATAGTTTCTCATGGGAGTGGCCATAAATGTTCTATGTTCTTTGTTAGAATTGGTGACGTCACGTCACGCTATTGATTAACTGGGTTTAACGAACAGAAACGTTTTCGTTAAAATGTCAAAGTTCAAAAATGCCAGATCATTTCCACGGAACTTAATTTTATAGAAAAGTTAATTATCAGGAAAAACTCTTTTATGCTAAGCTGTTAAAATACAATTTTTGGAACAAAAAAGTTAATAGTTTCACCAGAACATAGCTGTTACTAATGATATTTTTTTCTATTACATGTGTTACAAGTTTAGTTAGAAAAAAAAGTTCCTTTTAAAACTGAACTGACTGAGTAAATTGCAGTTATCTTTAAATATTGTTCTACGCGTATTAAGTTGCTTGAAAACCAGAAAAAGTCAGTGGCCGCGGCCATGTTTGACCTTCGACATGTGCGACGAGAAGAAAGCATGACAGAGGTATCAGTAGTATATATATATATATATAATAATTTCAGAGTTAATCTAATAATTTGTAATTATGAATAGGTAATTTAAAGAATGTAAAACCACACTTTAAATATTATTGTACAGATCTCTATAAAAACATAATATGTTCATTGAATTTAAATAAGCCTAAATGTTCGTGTGATTTAAATAAGCCTAAAGTTTTATTTACTGTATATTAAACTCATCGTTAAACATTTATTTTATGAACTAAATTATATTTTGTTTTCCGCATAGCAAGAGTTTGGTCGCATCTGCGTTATGATTATTCAGATGTTCATGTTCAATATACAGCATATACCGTTATTTCAAATACTTAGTAAGTAAACGTGGTTTAAAACATCGCTTTGGCCTAAATTATTAATTTTTCTTCTCTAAATCTATGTAAATATGTACTGGTTTGGCAACTAAAGCATCTTACTTGTATTTTTATGAGTTAATTCAGGGTATCTAACTGTAGCTGTAACTTTGCGAACAACACAAATACGCATAGCAAGCGATAATCAATTTACCCTTTATGTAATTGTATATCTTATGACTTGATATTGAAGGATGCATCACGATAAATGAATAGTTTATCTCTGTAACAAATATAAATAATGTTTATTAGAAAAAGTATTTTATTTATGACCATAATTGAGGTACAGCAAAAACCAAACAATTTTCGTTTCTTTGATAATCAAGAAATTTTTTCATTTGTTCCTTTCTCCACAACACATTAAGAACAACAATATATATATTTCAACTCTTTCTTTACAATATTGAGTTAAAAATCTCTAATAATGTTAATTGTTAATTGTTAATATGCAACATTCCCTAGGTGAAAAAAAAATAGACGTAAACAGAATTTGCAAAAGACTGTGAAAGTATATATTTTTTATTTCAATCAATTCGCTTGATAACGTCGCTAGCTTAATTCTGTTAGCAACGTTGTTGTCTTTCTGTTTCAATCAATTCGCTTGAAAACGTTGCTAGCTTAATTCTGTTAGCAACGTTGTTCTCTTTCTGTTTCAATCAATTCGCTTGAAAACGTTGCTAGCTTAATTCTGTTAGCAACGTTGTTGTCTTTTTGTTTCAATCAATTCGCTTGATAACGTTGCTAGCTTAATTCTGTTAGCAACGTTGTTGTCTTTTTGTTTCAATCAATTCGCTTGAAAACGTCGCTAGCTTAATTCTGTTAGCAACGTTGTTCTCTTTTTTATTTCAATCAATTCGCTTGAAAACGTCGCTAGCTTAATTCTGTTAGCAACGTTGTTGTCTTTTTGTTTCAATCAATTCGCTTGAAAACGTCGCTAGCTTAATTCTGTTAGCAACGTTGTTGTCTTTTTGTTTCAATCAATTCGTTTGAAAATACCAGCTCACTTATTTTTGTTAACACATTGTTGTATCGTTTATTTCAGTTAACTCGCATTAAAAGCGTTAGCTAAATTATTTAAGTTAACAATGTTGTTGTACTGTTTGTTTCAATCCATTCGCATCAAAAGCGTTAGCTAACTTATTGATGTTAACAATGTTGTTGTATTGCTTGTTTCAATAAACCCGCGTCAAAAGCGTTAGCTAATGTATTTCTGTTAACAATGTTGCTGTATTGTTCATTTCAGACAATTCGCATTAAAATGTCAGCTGATTTTTAATTTATTTTTAATAATGTTGTTGTATTGTTTATTTCAATCATAACGTCAGCTAAGTTAATTCTGTTTAATATTATCTACCTTTCATTAATTAATTTTAATGTTTTTCAATCCTGATGAAATACAATGAACACTGTACTAGGTAAATAAACATTAAACTGAGTGATGATTTATGTTAATTCTGCCTGACGTATTTTAGCCTAAGAGTTATAAATAAGGATCTGTCACTGAACAATAGCATGATAAAATAGTTATAGATTTTACCTGCAACATGCAATTCGTGCTTCAGTATAACTTGATTTATATAGTTGTCAAAAGTGCTTCATCTAGTAAGTGTTTAATATACAGACAAGGAGCTCGTGTTCTCAATGAAGCAATATAATTCAATCTGGTAAAATACTATTGCCTAATCTAAAGAATTAAATGTGAAAATGTTAAATAAGGCTGGAAAGGTTAATGTCATATTTATTGAATTGTTGTTATTAGAATCATTGTTACCTAAATAATGCGAGCCTGTTGGTTTTGGTACAGGATTTAATACAATGTTTTTTTTTGGGGGGGGGGACAATACAAATTTTGTTCACGATAACAACGAATGGCTTCACTTAACAATATTGTTTATATATCATTCAACTTTTTACATCGTCAACAGTGAAATCAGAGCAACAAAACTGTTGCCCTAATGAAATGTAACTTTTAATTAAGATCAGATATTCTTTATTATTGTTTTTCGTACGTGTAATTAATCTGTTATATCCTGTGCCGAACTGATGCCAGAAACGGACTACAGATGGCAAGATTTAAAAGGGGTAAGTAAGTGGTATCTAAACATTTTATGGAAACGATTTTGCAAATTTTTGAACATGATTAAATGTTGCCCAGTATAATTTATATGTTCCGACGACTATATACGTATGATAATTTAACCATAGCCATAGGTTTTCTAATAGAAACTTTTATTATTTTGTTTAAATCAGCTCGCATTTAATACATTTATTTTGATATGGGAAGTTTACATCAATCTAAAGACTTAGATTTGTTTTGTACAAGCTAGAAACACTCTACGAATCACCTGGTTTTGTGTCTCGTCGATGTGGGTTATTTGGGATCTTTGACATCAGTTTTCATACTGTAAATAAGAAATAAACACAGACCAGCTATCAATCTAATGGACAAAATAATCAGTTCAACAATTATAGTGAGAAAAGTCTACCTACTGAAAATAGTTCAATAATATAATGAGAAAAGTTTTCCTACTGAAAATAGTTTAATAACATAGTGATAAAAGTCTTCCTACTGAAAATAGTTCAATAATATAATGAGAAAAGTCTTCCTACTGAAAATGTTTCAATAACATAGTGATAAAAGTCTTCCTACTGAAAATAGTTCAATAATATAGTGAGAAAAGTCTACCTACTGAAAATAGTTCAATAAAATAAAGAGAAAAGTCTTCCTAAAGACTTTTCTCTTTATTTTATTGAACTATTTTCAGATTGAACTATTTTCAGTAGGAACATAGTGAGAAAAGTCTTCCTACTGAAAATAGTTCAATAACATAGTGAGAAAAGTCTTCCTACTGAAAATAGTTCAATAATATAGTGAGAAAATTCTTCCTACTAAATCAAATATTTACCTTCAGGTAGAAACTTATCATTATTACAAATCCTTCTTCCTTCAACAAAATTACACTCGTTTAGTTTTCCTTACAATATATAATTAAATCAAATATTTACCTTCAGGTAGAAACTTATCATTATTACAAATCCTTCTTCCTTCAACAAAATTACACTCGTTTAGTTTTCCTTACAATATACAATTAAATCAAATTTGTTAGAGCTCGTAATAGAAACAACAGCAACTTTAAGATGGGCTAAATTTGGGAGCGGGTGTTGATTAAAGAAAAATAGCGAATTTTTTTACAATTATACTCGAAGTAAAAAAAAAGAAATTAAGAATGATTTTTTTTTTTTACACTGTTGAAAACTTTTCTTTCATCTTACAGAATTCGATAAACAGACAGATGAACAAAGTCAGGAAATAATATAAGTTAATTTGGTTTTAGTTAAAGAATTACATTTGAAAAGATACGTAATGTTGAGAATAATAGACAATATTTAAGTGGGCGTTCCTATGTGACCTTAAAGTTTGAAGTTTTTGAAAAAAACAGAAAAAAAGCCATGATATAGTTATCCAGATATTACTAGCAGGGATAACAGTCTTCGTAGGATAAAGAAGTCTGCTTTAGAATAAGATGTCTTTTAACTTTAGCAAACAGTAATTATCCAAATATTACTACTAGAGATAACAGTCTTCGTAGGATAAAGAAGTCTGCTTTACAACAAGGTGTCTTTTAACTTTAACAAACAGTAATATCTTACACATTCCTTAATAGGTTGTTTAGGTAGAGTATTCGTGATGAAACTTTGTTGATTAGACGGCAACTGCCTGTTGTAGAAACACAAGTGTAAAGAATGACGTTTCAAAAGTCTTAGGCCTTTCGTCTTCAGATCAGGTCAGGTCAGACCGACTACCCTATACACACATTGACCTGAAGACGAAAAGCGGAAGACTTTCGAAACGTCATCCTCTACACTCGTGTTTCTACAACAGGCAGTTACTACCCATTCAACAAAGTTTCATCAATATTTTACATAGTTTTATCACTACCCTATCACATAAAAAAAATATATATTGATTATTTAAAGTAAAGATTCTTCAATTTTTGTTCTTTTTTAAAATGTATTTTGTACGAAGGAAGTAGGAGCAAATGCTGATGATGAATAAACGAACTTGTTGAAATAAGCACCTGAAGCTGATACACTGTGTAAATAATTGTGATATAATGTATAGTGAGAGATACGATATCAACATGGCAGATCATGTTATTAATACACAAAACTGGTCATGAATATCAAGTGACAGGAGACGCCGTCGTCTTAATGCATAAAAACAATGCACAATTGATCTCCTTCTGAAACGGGAATTCCCTTGGTTCGTAAAAATTTTATGAATGAACCATTTACTTCAAAAGCTCAAATCACAAAAGCCTTTTTTCGTATAGGATTTGCTGAGACGTTAGGGTAATTTTCAGGCTTAAGGCATAAATGCTAAATGAGGAATACGTGTCTTGGGAGAAAAATTCTTCCTTGTAAATTCTAATTATGTTCCTTTCTTCATACATAACAATGAAGTTTCATTGTACTTAATAAGCTTAATCATTAGTTTTAGTACATGCGTCAACTACTTTCTTTAAACATCATGAAAGACTTGAAATTATGCGCCTCGCAATTGTAAATAACATAAAACTTACTTGCGGTAAAACTAGTTTACTGTTTGAGAAAAAAATAAGAATACATGAATTTAAATATTATTCTAATAATGTACCATTGTGTAGTTTTTTTTAATTACGATCCTTTTTTCATTGGTTCTCTTCAGAAATAACCTAAGGGCGTTATTATTAATGTTCATAGACTACAGTTAATTTTTTCGTATTTGCATAAATAATTCGGGCTCAACTACTTTAATTGGACGGTAGGTGGCCGCAATCCATCAAGCGTGTAAATAGAATAAAGAAATGAAAACAGTTTACAAGATTTTGAAAATGTCAGACTCTAGAACTTGTAAATAGGTTATGTAAAATAGCATCTGAGATTTATTTTCGTAATTTATAATTGGTATAAAAAAAGGACAACATTTATGATATAACTAAAATCAAAGCAAAAATTAACGTAACTTAATAAATTATTCCCCCAAAATAACAAATGCTGTGAGCATATCTAAACAATTAACTGCTCGAGTATTTAATTCTAATAAATTGGTAATTATATTTCTTGAAATTAAATGATCACAATAAAAATACAACTAATCAAATTGATAATGATTATATTTACCGTTTCGTTTGACTTACCCTTATAAAAGAGATTATGTCCCGTGCATCTCTAAACACTGCAGTTTACCTTGTGCTATTTTTTTCTTACATTACACATCTTCATAAATGTAGTGTAGCGACACCTAAAGATAATATTGAAATTTAAGAGTTAGATACTTACTTAAAATCGTTGAGGTTTTTTAATCAAGATACGGCACAAGTTTTAAATTGTATTAAACATTCAAGCGGAACCGTTGAATAATATTCGGCCACCAAACGTAATATACCTTCATTTAAAACTTTTAATAACATTCTGCACAAAACTAAACAGACACTCAGTTTAAACTGTTCAAATTCGTCACAAAACTTATTGAAAACTTTCGTAACTTTCTATAATATTCTGAAATAATACAATAAACATTCAGATAAAACTTTCTATAATATTCGGACATAATACAATAAACATTCAGATAAAACTTTCTATAATATTCGGACATAATACAATAAACATTCACGTAAAACTTTTCATGATGTTCTGACACAAAAAGAATTTTTCACTGGAAAGCACTAAATAAATTGAAGATATTAAGTTGAAGATTGTACCATTGCTTTAGTGGACAACATGAAGAAGCTTGTTTATATACAACAATAGAACAATACTTCTAATCCTTATACCATTGCTTTGGTGTACAACATGAAGAAGCTTGTTTATATACAGTCAAGTTGATTTCACACTTTCAGGAAGACTTAAAATCGAACAATACTTCTAATCCTTATACCATTGCTTTAGTGGACAACATGAAGAAGCTTGTTTATATACAACCAAGTTAATTTTCATACTTTCAGGAAGACTTACAATCGAACAATACTTCTAATCCTTATACCATTGCTTTAGTGGACAACATGAAGAAGCTTGTTTATATACAATCAAGTTGATTTCACACTTTCACGAAGTGCTTCTAATCCTTAATATTTACATCTCGAAGTTACATAAGATTTTAACACTGACATATTGTTTTTGTGAGCGTTAGTTACTATTTTATTACAAACATATTTATCCTACTAATTAGAAATCATATATTTAAAACGAATTCTAATTTTCAATTTGTAATTCAGGTTGTTGAGAAATTTGCAAAAAAAGTATCGGATAATTTAATTGGGTATACAAATTAATTATCGGATAATTTAATTGGGTATACAAATTAAGTATCGGATAATTTAATTGGGTATACAAATTAAGTATCGGATAATTTAATTGGATATACAAATTAAGTATCGGATAATTTAATTGGGTATACAAATTAAGTATCGGATAATTTAATTGGGTATACAAATTAAGTATCGGATAATTTAACTGGGTATACAACTTAAGTATCGGATAATTTAACTGGGTATACAAATTAAGTATCGGATAATTTAATTGGATATACAAATTAAGTATCGGTAATTTAATTGGGTATACAAATTAAGTATCGGATAATTTAACTGGATATACAACTTAAGTATCGGATATTTTAATTGGGTATACAAATTAAGTATCGGATAGTTTAATTGGGTATACAAATTAAGCGATGTTTAACGTAAAGGTCCAAATGTGTAGCTTAATCAGATTTTAATCATACTTTTACTTCTGAGGGCATACCATGTAAAGTTATCAATCCGCATTCTGAATAATAATACATAACGTTAGATACTACTAAAATTTGGGTATGACGCACGCTATTTTAAAAATTCAGCATTTTGAAGATAACTAATGATTTTTCTCAATTTTTAAGATAAAAACGTGACTTAATTAACCCTAACCCTGTCATGTGTACCACGTGGTGGTTCATAGAACATAATGTTAAAACGCATGAGTATCATATCTGATACACGGCTACATTTAGTTGATATGCAGCTGACGCTCGTGAACGTGGAAATAACTAGCTATTTTGGTTTAACGTGTATGAGATTAGAAGATAGCTAGTTAATTACGGTAGTCGGGTGTGCAAGACAGTGTTTGTATCATCGTAAGTATGTCCTTAATAAATGAATTTAATTACAATTATGCTTACGTACTCACTTCTCCTTATCAAAATGTCTTTTACTCCACTAATCAACACTTACCCCGTGTCTCTGTGCATTACAAGTGAACTTATCCTTACAGAAAGACCTTTACACATTATATGATAATTATCAGAACTATTCACACTCCTAAAACACTTGCAGTTATCAAAATCACTCTTTTATCCATTACGTATGACTCTGTATAAATGAATGCATCGATATTAACATCACACAGTTAATTCTTAACCTTTTTGTTACTGACTCCGTATAAAGTTTAAAATCCTAAGTTTAATTATCATTTTTATACTGAATGTCAAAACTAACGGATCAGGTGAGACTTATGAGTAGCACGAGTCGATTTACAGTAAACACGTAGAACATTCTGTAATACTTGCAATGATAATCAACAAGTTTGATTCCCCACAGCCTATTGGCTAGAACTACTTACATAAAAGAGAAAAAAAAAAGTTTACAGATTTCTATAGAAATGTGGACCAAAAAAACGGGCAGTGCCATGGTTTATCACGAAACCTTATTTCTAAAATAATAGTTTGGGGTTTCGGCTTTATAAGATATTTTACATATAACCCTTGAATCAAAAAACCATTATCTTTGTATTCCGATGTTTACCATGCTCTAATGTATAGTTTCTATCTTTTGTGTCATTTTGATTTATATAAAAAAAATACTGGATACTTTGATACTTCAAAATAGTTTTACAAAATTTGTCAGAGTTTTGCTTTTATCAACATTACGTGACCTATTGAAATACAGGGGGCTTAACATTACTATACTATCTTGATGCAAAAACATGAAACACATGGAAAATAAATACAAACCAACTTTCAAATCCCCTTTATCATCACAATATTTAACAATAAGTTTATCTAAACTGGATCAGAAAAAAGTTTTTTTTTAGCTAAAAACTGGATTAGACAAGCCTGCTAATTCTAGACTTCAATAACGTTTTAATAAAAATGTTTTACGGTTATAGTGTCCAGTAAATAAAATAAGAATGATTTTTCCTTCGCTTTTTTTGTTTTGCGGAAATTTGATCACTTTAGAACAGTTTATGATTTAATTACCAGCGTTGATTTTTACTCATACGATAACCTTGATGAGATTATAACACTGCATAGGAGTTTACAAATGAAGTTACACAAATTATCTAACAGACGTAATTGATAAGCTCTGAAGATCTATAGGTTTTATTCATTTTCATCTCTTTCCGACACCGAAAACTAACACCAGGCTCATTGTGACATACAACCATAAATCAACCTGCTCCATAGAACCTCTGGATCGTTTCCCACAACCAACTAGGAGGACGTAGGTGGTAAGAGATCGGCTACTTCACACAGAAAAAAAAGTAAATCAAAATGATTTCCAAAGAAATGTTGTTGTTTTTAAGGTCTAGTTTTATTGAAGTAGTTTAATATTTAAATTACTGTGAAGGCTGTGGTTAGAATAAACAAAGTTTTCATTACTCTGTACTTGAAAAGTCTGATAACCATAGAGCTGTTCAGATCTTCTCAGAAGGTAGTGAGTGATAACTTTTATCATTATATCTTGGTAACATGCCAAATATATGTCAGTAATGATGTAAATGAGTATCATGATTTTAATGTATAAACTATTTTAGGACAAACCTACGATTATTGGAGATTATTTTCAAATTAACTTTTGCGTTACTTCAAAATTAAACCACAATTGTCACTGTTTTTTCCAAAATCAAGTTGGCTCAGCAGTAATTCCGAGGGCTTATAACGCTGAGAATCGAGTTTTGATACTCGTGGTGGACACAGAACGGATAGCCTATTGTAGCTTTGCGCTTAACAACGAATATAATTTAATATTATTTAACTTCTGTAAAAATTGGTAAATTTATTGAGTTTTTACGAAAATATATATTTCAGAAGCATTAAAACGCTAGATTGTGGATACATTCACACAAACAATGAACGCATGCGCACTATGAGATACGTTTATTTTCAAGGATTATTTTCCACATAATTTTAGGCTAATCAAAGTTGTTATATTGGATAATTCATGGAACTAAGTAAGTGATACGGTGAGGTGTAATACAGCTTGCAAGGTTATTTGCACAATACATGCGAAGTGACATGAAAAAACGACAAACTCCCTAATAGTTTTGAAATCAAGTGTTTAAGTTATTTGTAATTTCCTTTAAATGTATTCATATTGCGTAAACACGGTCTATACTACATGTATAAGATATGTCGAAAATACAAAACATCACCCTGTTATCTTTGATGGGTTGTTTAGGCAGAGTATGAAGATGAAAGGTGGAAGACTTTCGAAACGTCGTCCTCTACATTTGTAGATTTCTACAACAGGCAGTTGCTGTCCATTTGAAACTTAGATTCATCACCCTGTTATTTAGTCAAAAACAATGCTAGGCTCAGAGGTATTAAAATGATTTCAAGTTATTTCCGTTTTTTTATGGTTAATGTTCATATAAAGAGTGCAGTGTGAATGAATATATATATATATGTACAAACATATTTCAGATCTGACGGTTCCCGAAAAAATACATAAAATATAGTTTTCTGTCGTTTTTTTGTGTAAATATTAGTTTAAAAGATACAAAATAAAAATTCCGCGAGTTCTTTCAGAAAAGCTGTTTGTTGAAACTTCATAGTTCAACATAAAGATATACTAGAACTGCCTTTAGAAGAAAGAAGATATCGTGTTGGAGAGGCTTATAAGTAGATATATATGTTTGATGGCAACAGGAACATAAGTTCTAATGATGAAGAGCACTTGAATGATTTAATGGATATCCAAGTCCAACGAGAGAGGCTTATAAGTAATAATAGATATATGTTTGATGGCAACAGGATCATAAGTTCTAATGATGAAGAGCACTCGAATGATTTAAAGGATATCCAAGTCCAACGATCTAGCGATCACTGAGGTATATTAATCTTATTACTATCGTCAATATCAACAAATATTTACAACACCAAAGAAAATAATCCAATTAAATTAGTTTGTTTGAATTTATGCACAAAGCTACACAATGGGCTATCTGTGCTCTGCCCAACACGGGTACCGAAACCCGGTTTCTAACGTTGTAATTCCGCAGACATACCGCTGTACCCCTGGGGGGGGGGCATCCAATTAAAGAAAGTGCTAACGTGACATACATCGTGCGAGAATCAAGATTCGTTAATTTAACAAAAGTAAAAATAAAATTATCAAAAGAGAAAATTCTATGTAACATTTTATACAGTTTATCTATTCACAGTAAGTTTAATCAGATATATATATCTTCTAAATATTTATTAACTTGACAAACAATATCTATTCATGTAAAAAATGCACAACAGACATAAAAATTTATTTTGTATACTTGTCAGGTAATCTTTTAGAAATTGATCTGTAAAAAATAGACTCAAAGAAATGAAAAGCCAGGATATATCGTGCTAAAAATACACTGCTCTCACGGAAGCAGACTTTGTAAATATTATGTGTATATATCGTTGTAATAATTAAATCACTTTAACTGAATCGACGGTACTTATAGGTACTGAAAGTGTTTTCAGAAGAAAAAAAATTAATTAATGGAACTTGTAGTGACGGCTAACGTAAGTTAAGGTTAATACAAGTGGTTATTTAGGACTAAATATATATTAAACAAATTATATAATAGTAATACTATGCATCACTTGCTTTAGGCACAGATAAGCTTTGAATCAATTATACAATTAGTGTCTGCGCATTGAAAACGGGAAATTTGGATCGTGTTAGCTTAGTTATATTTTTATTGAGTCTACCGAAACGTATTGAAAACGGGAAATTTGCATCGTGTTAGCTTAGTTATATTTTTATTGAGTCTACCAAAACGTATTGCAAACGGGAAATTTGCATCGTGTTAGCTTTGTTGTATTTTTATTGAGTCTACCGAAACGTATTGAAAACGGGAAATTTTCATCATGTCAGCTTAGTTGTATTTTTGTTGAGTCTACTGAAACGCACAAAATTTTTCTGTAACACTTGGTACATGATTACGTGTATGTATTTTGAAGCACACAACTATTTCATGATGACGTGTATGTATTTTGAAGCATACAACTATTTCATGATTACGTGTACGTATTTTGAAGCACACAACTATTTCATGATGACGTGTATGTATTTTGAAGCACACAACTATTTCATGATTACGTGTACGTATTTTGAAGCACACAACTATTTCATGATGACGTGTATGTATTTTGAAGCACACAACTATTTCATGATTACGTGTACGTATTTTGAAGCACACAACTATTTCATGATGACGTGTATGTATTTTGAAGCACACAACTATTTCATGATTACGTGTATGTATTTTGAAGCACACAACTATTTCATGATTACGTGTATATATATTTTGAAGCATACAATTATTTCATGATAACATGTATATATATTTTGAAGCATACAACTATTTCATGATTACGTGTATATATATTTTGAAGCATACAATTATTTCATGATAACGTGTATCTATTTTGAAGTACATATTTATTGCTAGGCTTCAGATTGCATTTAAAGTAACGCTGCTAGAAGGCTTTCTAAAAATGGGATGATTTTTTTAATTCATGTCTAAAAGTATCGGCTTTGACACAGCCTGTAACTCAACAAAATGCTGGACACAAACTTTAATGGACGTCTCTTGAGGAAAGAAGGATTTTAAAGATTTGCATTTTCACTATAAATCTTTCCAGTTAATCTCGTGTGCAGAAAGGAATCGTCTTTCAGTTGTTGACATTACAACGTGCGAAAGGAAAACGAATTCTAGGCACGGTTCGGGATGAACGGATACCAAACGCAGTGGCTCGTAGTGATTAATCATGGTCTCTAGGAAGTTTTACCCTGTCATAGTGCTAGGCCAAACAGAGCTTGGAACTCGTAGTAATGCAGCGTTAGAGCAGAACAAAAAAAAACAAAAACAACAACATTTGTTTCTGATTGGCTGAGAGACCATTTCGCTTTGAGGGCAATGCATACCAATCTAACTGGTTACTTCATCGTCTTATCTGACTTCAAACTCACTGAAAGTTAGTGTGATTTCTTCGACAGATTTATGTTGAACGTTGCGGCAACTCGCCGATTGGCTGCAAAGTGACGCGTATAGGCGTGGTTTCAACCCAGTAGGCCGCACTGCGGGATTTTTGTACGTCGATGTAATTCAGGAATGTATAATAAAAAAAAACTAAGCCAAGAACAACTGCCTTAAACGTAACTATAACATTCAATAATTGTGTATAATATTCCTTAAGAAATGCTAACCTCCATAAATTTTAAAGCACGATAGTACCTTTTATCCACGCTTGACGATTTGGTGGCACCTTTACCAATATCTCTCAAGCTACCCCTTCGTTTATTACCATTAGAACAGTTATAGTCTGAATCATGCAATTTCATTGGTGTTCATCTCGTTTAGGTACAAATAAAGGAAAGTTTTTATTTTGAAAACGTTGGAGAGAGTCATCATTTTGTTTTCGTCCTTTAACCTGACTGTACCATATTCTTAATGTTCAGTTTTTCAGGCACTGTTGCTACATGCATGCTAACATCTTTGAACTAAGAAACTAAGCTACCATTTTAAAGAACGTGCTGCTTCGACTACCACAGGGCAATTTCCAGGTAAGGAACGTGCCTATAGTTGTCAGTTAGTCGACATTACGCAAAAGTTATGCAGAGGGCGATAAATATTAAACCAAATATTGGACGTAACGTAATATAATCTTAGTAACTTTAATGATCAAATTTTACAGATTCTGGAGAAACGGAACCGTAAATGTTATATAGGAAACAATGCAATTTCCATCTGAATTTCTAATTACGCCGTTTTTAAATGGTTTAAAGACATAACTTCTTTTGCATATTTGAAGCCGAGAAGTGGAGGAAAATTTGAACAGCTCAATGTCATGTATTATTTTACTCAATCATTTTTCCGGCGTATTTTATAAGATAACCTAAAGAAAAACTATGAAGTAAACGTATTTATTACTGAAAATGAAACGATTGTATTTGTTAAATTAACTTGATAATAGTCATATTAAATTCACCGACAGCGATTCAACAGAATAATGAGATATTTATTATGTAGAGAACGTTCAATAGAACATAGGTATGTCTTCTTCAGGTATAATACACCTGATTTATAATATGATTTCTGAAAAATAATTCGGCCTTTTATTCCAAACTAGAACGTAATATAGGTTGAGTTTTTACTCACCAAATACACATTGTAAACATACACTTTTTAGTTTTTAGTTTGGCTTTTTTTCTTATGTGTTCAAAGCACAAATGTACCTAGTTATTTTCTGAATTGTGGTATTACAGAAGCCAAACTCTAAGAAAGACAAATGTTAATATATTCATAACAATGCAAAGAGTAGAATTAACCACAAATATTAATATATCCATAACAATGCAAAGTGTATAATTAACCACAAATGTTAATACATCCATAACAGTTCAAAGAGTAGAATTAACCACAAATGTTAATACATCCACAACAGTTCAAAGAGTAGAATTAACAAGAAATGTTAATACATCCATAACAATGCGAAGAATAGAATTAACAACAATATTAATACATCCACAACAATGCAAAGAGTAGAATTAACAACAAATTTTAATACATCCATAACAATGCAAAGAGTAGAATTAACAACAAATATTAATAGATCCACAACAATGCAAAGAGTAGAATTAACAACAAATTTTAATACATCCACAACAATGCAAAGAGTAGAATTAACAACAAATTTTAATACATCCATAACAATGCAAAGAGTAGAATTAACAACAAATTTTAATACATCCATACCAATTCAAAAAGTAGAATTAACAACGAAAATCAGCTACAGGTAACAAACAAAGAGAATTAATTTTCAATTAATTATAGGAGTTCAGATACCAACTAGTTTATTTTAATATTCAAACGGATTCCCAAACTACATAATTCCAAACAAAAATACGATTACAAACTGAATTAATTGTTTAAAAAGTTATGTAATGTAACTATTAACTATCTATTGAAGATAAATATATTGTATATGAGTTTCGTCATTAAATAACACTAACCCCGTAGAAAAGCGGATTTCTTTATTTGAAATTTTACTTATACAATATATACGGGAAAGTGATACACTTAAGAGACGGAATATAACAATTTCTAAGTCATTGAAAATGTTTATGGGCAGAACTTAAGTGTCGTGAAGTTAGCTATTGTTTGTACCTATATTTAGTTCAATGTTGACCAACTATAATTATGTTATTGTCGCAGTCGTAAAATAAAACATAATTATATTTAGTTCAATGTTGACCAACTATAATTATGTTATTGTCGCAATCGTAAAATAAAACATAATTATATTTAGTTCAATGTTGACCAACTATAATTATGTTATTGTCGCAATCGTAAAATAAAACATAATGATCAGTTTTATCACAAGTAGCTTAGTTTTCAGTGTTTAAGCATTTTAACATTAGATGTAAGTAAGAGTACAGCTTTCCAGCTAAACGTTACCCACAGTGACGCCCTTTGAAACAACATAGTTTATAGTAATTAGTTCAGATCTAGTAAAGCAGAGAACCTAGCGGTGAGAAAACACATTAAACCGGCAAACACTGTTGAAATGTATCGACACCTGATAAAATGAATACCACTGTTTAGTATTAATATCACGTATTATAATGTCCTTTTAACTTTTACTTATAGATCAGAAACGATTTATAAGTACACTAATTAATCAAGAAATAGAATTATATTCTCAGAGAAAGATTTTCCGATGCACTTTACCACAGTTAGCAAATTATGTGTACGTATTCGACGTTCCACACATGTACCTGTGTTTTCTATATGTGTGTGTTTAAATATTTCAGCAGTTAGTAGTTTATGTATTCGAAGTTCCACACGTGTACCTGTGTTTTCTATGTGTGTGTAATTCTTTCAACAGTTAGTAGTTTATGTGTATGTATTCGACGTTCCACACGTGTACCTGTGTTTTCTATGTGTGTTTAATTCTTTCAGCAGTTAGTAGCTTATGTGTATGTATTCGATGTTCCACACGTGTACCTGTGTTTTCTATGTGTGTGTTTAATTCTTTCAGTAGTTAGTAGTTTGTGTGTATGTATTCGACGTTCCACACGTGTACCTGTGTTTTCTATGTGTGTTTAATGTCTTTCAGCAGTTAGTAGTTTGTGTGTATGTATTCGACGTTCCACACGTGTACCTGTGTTTTCTATGTGGGTTTAATTCTTTCAGCAGTTAGTAGTTTATGTGTATGCATTCGACGTTCCACACGTGTACCTGTGTTTTCTATGTGTGTTTAATTCTTTCAGCAGTTAGTAGTTTATGTGTATGTATTCGACGTTCCACACGTGTACCTGTGTTTTCTATGTGTGTTTAATTATTTCAGTAGTTAGTAGTTTGTGTGTATGTATTCGACGTTCCACACGTGTACCTGTGTTTTCTATGTGTGTTTAATTATTTCAGTAGTTAGCAGCATTATATATATATACAATTCTTTTTTTTTTGACAAATTTAATTCTTCTTCTCGAAGAAACTGTTGTTTGAGGTAAATGTTGAGAGATATTCGGAAGAAGTGGAGGTTAAAATTAAGTTCATTCCTCTTTTCTTTCTTTCGTATTAAGCCTCTATTTCATCTTATTTCATGTACACATCAGCTTGTGATTTGTACGTTCATACATTCTTCTTAAACTCGTTGTTCATATTTAAGACTAGCTTTTTTTTCTATAATTTGTCTATGAAAAACATACGATAATATATTTCGCAAATTTAACATTTAATAATCAAGAACCTTATACTTTTTAAAATATCTTAGAAAGAATCAGGTTTTACAAACAAGTTGTCCCAAAAAAAAAAAGATAAAATATGTTTTTAAAGAATTGATTCTATGATAGAATCTGATTTAGTCGTACGATTGATGTTAAATGTTTGATGTACGAAGTTCAAAAAATTATCACTGGTACGTTTACAATTTCTGCAAAACTAAATACAAAAACCGTATTAAACAAATGGAATTTTGCATTAATTCAATAAAATAGCCTACAATGCTTGGAGCCACATGATACTTTACAGTTAACCTAATAACTGTATACTGTATCGAAACCATGTAATTCATCTTGTTCACATCTGTTTCACTTAAAAATAGGTAGCTGCGAGACTTCGGTGCCTTAACAAGCTTTGTTCTCTCATCCCTTCTTTGTTCAATAAATAATTTATGAAAATCAGATTACAAGTAAAGCTCAATTAAGAGGAACTGTTGTTTCACTAAATTTGAACTTCTCATAAAATTCAACACACATGCACACTTCATAAAAGGGGGGGGGAATTCAGTCCTTACAAGGTGTACGACTGTTAATTTAATCTTAATCAACGTTCCTACGTACCCTTCAATTAATGGACTTTCTTGCTTACATATATTAAATATCCTTAATACGTAACAACTTTCGTTGAGCGGATATTTAAATATTGCCCAACAACATTTTTAAGGCAACATATCTTTATTCGTGTATTTTACTTTACAAAAAAAACATAATTTACATTTGAAAATTTACAGAAAAGAGGAAATAAGAGTAATGATGTAAGTTCCTCCTCACTAGAAAAAACGGGGCCCCGGCATGGCCAGGTGGTTACGGCACTCGACTCACAATCTGAGGGTCGCGGGTTCGAATCCCCCGTCACACCAAACATGCTCGCCCTTTCAGCCGTGGGGGCTTTATAATGTGACGGTCAATCCCATTATTCGTTGGTAAAAAGAGTAGCCCAAGAGTTGGCGGTGAGTGGTGATGACTAGCTACCTTCCCTCTAGTCTTACGCTGCTAAATTATGGACGGCTAGCGCAGATAGCCCTCGTGTAGCTTTGCGCGAAATTCAAAAACAAAAACAAACAAACACTAGAAAAGAAAAATATATTGAAATAGTTAAACAAAACAAAAACATTTACATAAAAAATTCGATATGACAACTTAGATTTCTTTTGAACCTGAAAACGTTGTAAAATTAGCGTTTTATTCTTCCTTTTCAAACTTAGTAACAGACGTGAACCGGAGTTAGTTTGTTCGGCCTGTGAAGGTTCAGGGTTCGCTGCCCATTGCTGCAAAAAACGGATCCCGCTCTTTGGATTCATGGGTGCCCTATAATCGTGACGGTAAAATCCTGAGAGCCGGTTATGGGTGTTGTTAATTAGTTCCCGTCTCTCGAATATAGGGTCGTCTATGCGCAGACGTATATCTCTTGTAGATCCTAGCGCAGAATCATTAAAAAACGAACAAATAATATATATTAAGCACAAACACAACGTTGTTTTCATACTGTCAAAGTACAATTTAATCAAAATAGCGTAGACATAAAATAAGTAAAAACAACCCGCCACTCTTATGATTGTGGGACACACAAGCGCAGGGGGGAAGGGGTGCATAGCCAACCTCGTGACCTGACTTATAGCCGTAAATAAGTTTTAAACCCCTACCTATATATATTTTGACTGTAAAGTATATCCCCATGCAACATTAACCTACCTCTCATTACTCTTTAAGAAACAAGAAACAAACGAAAGGCGTCACCTAGTGAAGGACGTCAAGCAACTTAAATAATCCTACCTGTCAGTAAACGTTAAGGGCGAATCTCCCCAGAAGCTGGTGTATTTGTTTCAAACTGAAACTTTCTCTGAAAATATATATCTTTAGAAACCCCCTTAGCGCAGAGCATTTTTTTCTCGGTAACGGGAATCGAACAATAAATCTTCGGATTCATAGGCAGGACATGCTTACATTAGGTCAAGCCAGACCATTGGCCATGTGAGTGCATGCGTTGTTTGAAATTACTACTAAACATTTTGTTATTGTCAATTTATTTTAATTCACTACAAATACTGATACTTGTGGTTGTTTTAGTGTTTCTCTTGTTATGTCAGTGACAGATATTAATATCACGTAAATATTACGCGTAAATCTATTATACTCTCAATTGAAAAAACAAAAACAGCTCAAATTATCACATGCTTGTACACAACGGCATGAAATTTCACACGACCGGGCGTTGCCCAATGGTTAGCTTGCTCGCATCGTGAACCTAAAATATACTGTTCATGGTTCGAAGACCGTTCCCTCATGAACGCGCTCCGCACTTTGGGACTATTGATGCGCAATTGGAATGACCTTCAAATCCCCCTATTCTGTCAGAAAATGGTTGGCGGTGGGTGCTGTTGAATAGCTGCACATAACTGTCCCTAAATTTACATTATTCTATAAGTTCAAAATTCGGAACAATTACGTGCACTTATCTTTTCTGTAGCTTTGTGCGGAAAACAAACAAAAACAAGACATTTTACCATTTTTACCAAATATAGCCAAAAAAATAGAATAACTGTAAATTTCACGTTTTTTTTTATCATCATGCAACGTACATTACCATAAGAATTCAGAAGCAAATTTTCAGGTTCACCAAACTTTCTCATTTAATGATACCAAGAATATTACAGTTCTGTAAACAAAAAAAAGAATTACATAAAAGCCGGTCACTTTTTCAAGAAACCCAAATTTAACCCCAAAACATTCTACTCAAAATTTTCCGGTAAACCCAAATATCAAAGTCGAAACATAAGTAATATTAATAATAGAATATATAATAAAAGAGTAAAAACGTCAACATAAGTTTGTTTCTGTGTTTGCCCAAACATTTCTTCCTAAGCTCCACAAAGGTTACCTGCTCATAGGCGGCGCTTATTTTGAACTAATGGGCTAGGGAGAAGGCAGTTATAGTACCAGCGCCCAACGTCGACATGTAATTTTAGTCTTTTCTTACTGAATAATGGGATCTGACCGTCACTTTTATAACTCACCCACTGTTTCAAAATGCGGAGTACGTTTTCACGGAAACATGTCACGAACCATGAACCCTCGGATTCACGGTCTGGGAACACTAAAATAATGGACAAAAAAATCGAAGACAGTATGTGTTTTATGTGAAGAAGGTTATAGTTTATTAACTCATTACCGCTCATATTTTACTGTTTTATGTGAAGAAGGTTATAGTTTATTAACTCATTACCGCTCATATTTTACTGTTTTATGTGAAGAAGGTTATAATTTATTAACTCATTACCGCTCATATTTTATTGTTTTATGTGAAGAAGGTTATAATTTATTAACTCATTACCGCTCATATTTTACAGCTGA
>NW_013666418.1:53258-55374 GCF_000517525.1 Limulus polyphemus
TAGCCAGATGAGTTTTTATTTATTTGTTGAGAGACATGTTAAAAATACATGTAGCCAGATGAGTTTTTATTTGTTTGTGAAGGCAATACATGTAACCAGATGAGTTTTTATTTATCTGTTTGCTTTTAAGCACATAGCAACACAATGGGTTATCTGTACTGTGCTCACCACGAGTATCGAAACCCAATTTTAGAGTTATAAGCCTTTGGATTTGCCGCTGAGTTACTGGAGGAGGTTGCTGATTAGTTTTATGGTTTATTCTATAGAATTGTTGACATCAATGCCAGTACTGAAAGTATCGTTACAAGTTTTGAATTTCAAAAAATATAAAAATACTTTCAGTATTTAATGAAATTACTTCATACTCAGTTCTTGATAGTTTAACCAGCAATCATTGTTGTCACCCCCCCTTCAAAATAATAATAATAATAATTTAAAAAGTATTCTCAAATTACCACCCTGAAATAGACTTGAAATGAAAAGTGGGATTTTGAATTTCGATTGAAAATCCTTGAAATAGATTTGAGATGAAACAAGAGAAATCTGATTTGAATTGAAAATAATTACGTTTCATGATAAGGTTACTTAGTTTTATAACGTATTTTGATACATGAGTAATTTATATATATAATAGGTGGAACAGCAGATGGATAAATTAAATTGTTATTAATCTTAGTTACGGCATTAACGCGAAGTGCCATTAACGCTTCTGAAGTCTGTGTACTTTCGAATAAGAAAGTAAATCACGGCCTATTTAAAAGCGACCATGTGGTATAATAAGGTGTCACAAATCCGGAATTGAAAGTCTTAATTAATATGCGCAGTCGTAAGTTCATTACTTTAGAAACATCACTCGATAATAAAGTAAGTTAAAAAAAACAAAACGAAACTCTGTAAAATTCACGCATTCAATACGGTAAGTGTACGGACTTCCACCAGGTACGAACGATTAAATAAATGATAATTGACTTGAATTTTGTTACACCTTTATCTAACTTTTAATACATGAGTATATCACAATATGTCTAACATCAAAATGTAAGGGTGTATTATAGCATCTGAACATTGTAAAGGATAATAGGAGATTTTAATTTTATGTTGCTTTAATTCTCAAACTTACAGTTTTATACTAACCAAAATATGTGAATTCACGGAGTTTTTGGTGTCCTTTTTAAATATTTATTCTTCGAGAGATTTTGTCATTACGATCTATTAAACATAGAGGAAAATTTTATTGGTCTATTTCAACGAGAAACGTACTCCAATCGAACGTTCTAACTGGCGTTATAGACGCTCAGAATGACAACGAAAAAATCTTTAAATTCCATGTATTGTTAAACAAATTGATCTAATTTTAAGCCGTAGTTTTAGCAAAGTGAGTTTCTTAAATTTTGAAAAAATAGTGAAAATGTTGCTGTAAGAAACATTCGGTCAAATAATTACTTTTTTAAAACGGCGTTTAGTTATTAAAATGTCCCCCAGTGGCACAGCGGTATGTCTGCGGACTTACAACGCTAGAATCCGGGTTTCGATACCTGTGGCGGGCATATCATAGATAGCCCTTTGTGTAACTTTGTGCTTAACTACAAACAAACAAGTCCCAAGTTTCTTTTTTTTTATCTATGACACACGAGTAAGTACAAAATATTTGTTAGTTCAGTTGTCTTTTGGATTTTAAAATGGCGTATGCATCATTTTGAAAATTTATCACAATAAACAAAAGAACTGTTTCGGTTGAATTTACTTACTGGTGATAGATATTTTTTAAAGTTTCAACTTTTACAGTAGGTTTTGCGGAATGTTGTTTATTTACCAAGGTACGACGTTTCAATTGTTGCTGCAATAATTATAGTGATAAAGAAAAGATTTTAACTTTAAACAAACAATAGAACAATGAATAAATAGTGTATTTTAGTTAACAATTACTGAGTATCATGAAGTTATCTTCACAAAAACTGTGTTTTGAAGAGAACGTCATCATACCAAGAAAATCACTATCAAATTAATGCCAAAAAATCACCTTCCCTCGTCCATGAACATCCAAAAACTGTGTTTGTTTTTGTTTATATGTTCATGGACGAGGGAAGGTGATTTTTGGTATTAATTCGATAGTGAT
>NW_013666418.1:56280-57315 GCF_000517525.1 Limulus polyphemus
CGAGAAAATCACTATCGAATTAATACAAAAAATCACCTTCCCTCGTCCATGAACATCCAAAAACTGTGTTTGTTTTTGTTTACATGTTCATCGGCGAGGGAAGGTGATTTTTTAGTATTAATTTAATCTAGTGGTCAAATTACGTCCTGTTTCACCTATGTAAAAAGCTTGACAGTTGCTTCACTGTATTATTTTATATTAATATATGATGTTGTTGTTGTTTTTATTCGTGAAATAAATAAAGAATAGAGAGAAATTTGTCATCCACGCGAATTGATAAACCCAAGTTAAAACTACAGAATCTCTAACTCAAATACATTGTTTACTCATTGTAATAGTGTTGATTTAAATACAAAAATATTATCTTTTCCGTTATAACCTATGTATTCGAGAATGATAGCTCTAGTGATCAAAACGTCCTACCTTTTTAAGTAAGAATTCATCCTCAAAACCTACTGCTCTTTAAATAACGTTCTTGCCGTAAATATCACAAAAATTACGTTTTTGTTTTATCTGCGTATATAAAACGGTGAGATTCAAATTAAATGAAACGAACATACTTGTAATTCTTTGAGATTAACCGTTTCGATTAGAGCTAAATTTTTAACAATCTAATTTTATAAGAACGTCGGATTCTGATTCTTCCAGAAATGGAAATAATGATAAAGCACAAATTCATGTTGTTTGTTATAAAGCTTTATTTGGAAAGTAGTCAGTATATCATAACAAAATGTTGTGTTCTATTAAAACCCTTGTGTAAGTGTTATAAAAAACTTCGCTGTCTACAAATAACCAATGAATCAGAACAGTTTTGTTGTATTAAAACGTTATGGAATGTTATAAAAAATTTCGCCGTGTGCAAATAACCGATGAATCAGAACAACCCGTTTTGTTGTATTAAAACCCTTGTGTAAGTGTTATAAAAACTTCGCTGTGTACAAATAACCAAATAGAATCAGAACAGTTTGTTGTATTAAAACGTTAGTGGAAGTTTACAAAAATTACGTCTTTGTACAAATAACCAATGAATCAGAA
>NW_013666418.1:57325-61305 GCF_000517525.1 Limulus polyphemus
ACAAATAACCAATGAATCAGAACAAACTGTTCTGTTGTATTACATCCATTATGGAAGTGTTATAAAAACTTCGCTGTGTACAAATAACCAATGAATCAGAACAGTTTTGTTGTATTAAAACGTTGTGGAAGTTTTACAAAAAATTCGCTTTGTACAAATAACCAATGAATCAGAACAAACTGTTCTGTTGTATTACATCCGTTGTGGAAGTGTTATAAAAACTTCGCTGTCTACAAATAACCAATGAATCAGAACAGTTTTGTTGTATTAAAACGTTGTGGAAGTGTTATAAAAAAATCTCCGTGTGCAAATAACCAATGAATCAGTACAAACTGTTTTGTTGTATTAAAACCGTTGTGGAAGTGTTATAAAAAACTTCTTTGTGTGCAAATAAGGAATGAATCAGAACAAACTGTTTTGTTCTATTAAAACCGTTGTAGAAGTGTTATAAAAAAAAAATTCGCCGCGTGCAAAGAACCAATGAATTAGAACAAACTACTGTGCAGTATTAAAAACGTTGTAGAAGTGTTATCAAAAAATTTCGCCGTGTGCAAATAACCAATAAATTTACACTGTTTTTTATTTTAATTAAGTCATTCCAGTTTAGAATCATTCTACGACTTTTTAGTTTTTAGATAGTGTTGATTTCTTTAAGTTAAAACGGACTTTTCGAATCGAACATTTTTACGAACCACTAACCTATAATCCCTATGTTTTCACTTATATATCAGTATTTGAAGATTTTAAATTTACCTTTTTATCACCTCTCATTTACCATTCGTAATACGTATTCATAAATAAGCGCTTTGTTCGTAAAGATTTAAGAGTATTTATTTATTTTAATTACAAGTAACAAAACATTGCTATACCCATTTTTCGTTATACGCTCTGTTGAACGAAAGAAAAAGTCCTTTAATCAGTGAACATTTTTGTGAAACTTTTCAATCATTATTGTGATCATTTTGACGAATTGTATTGCGAGATTTATGCCATTCTATGTTTCTCTAAATATAAAAGTAATTAATTAGAAAATAAAACCACTTCGCCCTTAATTAGTGCAGTCCTAATAAAGCATGAATTACATGAGGCACAAACCAGCATGGAGTAAGTGAACGTTTTACATATAGGAGGAAGTAACCACGAGGCGTCTACATGTTTTAAACCTCATTAGGCATACTTCACGTTGGTGATATGCAAAACATATAAATAAGAAGTGAAATTCACTTACCTGGGGTTTAGGTAAAAGAAGTTAATGTCAATCAGTTGTTTCATGTAACATCGAAATGGTTTTCATTGTCTTCCATTATTAACACTTAAGAGTGACTTAAGTATCAACTATAAATACTCTTGCTTCAAAAGTGACTTACCTAAGTTATGTTAAAACGAATATATATATATAAAGTCAGCTCAACAGCACTGATAAACAGCACTCGCGAGACTTGAAACCAGAGTGACTATAGGATCTGTTCGTTTCTTCAACAGAATCGGCCTGAAGCACTCTGCGTAGTTGCCCGTTATGACTTTGATACGTTAGTCCTAGCCAAAGCCCGAGTAGCGGCAACTCGAGTCACTCCTTGGATGATACTCTGAAGAAGTGGTAAAAGTAAGACGTAATGATTGTACAACTGGAAATATTGTGCAATCAAACACCATGATGTAACTCAAGAATCACAGCCAGAACGTGCAGAATGGTAACCAGATAATCATAAAGACGATACAGGTAAGATAAAAATTATGACAAAGAAAAAAACTGGTAGGAATGCCAGTGCATTGGAGGTGGCTCCACAGATATTTCCTATCTCATTTATATGTGACTTTATTAGTAAAGAGTTTAATTCAAAGCTCCGGATTTCGTTAATGTTTTGTATTCATAATAATGAAATTTAACGTACTTAGCCTGTTGTTAACATGTTAAAAGTCTACTTAAATATATTCATAATTTACATGTTTGTTACATGAACTACGTAAAAAAACGACACCTTTCAACAGATAATCGAGTGTTTACCTTTGATATGAACCACGTAAAAAAACGACACCTTTCAACAGATAATCGAGTGTTTACCTTTGATATGAACCACGTAAAAAACGACACCTTTCAACAGATAATCGAGTGTTTACCTTTGATACGAACCACGTAAAGAAACGACACCTTTCAACAGATAATCGAGTGTTTACCTTTGATACGAACCACGTAAAAAACGACACCTTTCAACAGATAATCGAGTGTTTACCTTTGATGCAGACCTGAAATTCCAAAACGCATTGAAAAAAGTGAAAATGAAACAGATACTCATTTTTCACAGTTACATTCATGTGTAATATTTAAATGTTATACTACGCGATTAATGCATCACAATATGATAAAAAAGGTATTAAAAATAAAGCATCTTTTTTATGATCTTACTACATACACTTTGTTAACAATAAATCAAGCATAGTTTCAAAATGTGTAAATTATTTAAAATACGTCTTCAGATAAGATGCGAAGACAAGAATTAGATAGATATGTGATTTTGTTAAACGTTTCGGTGGTCAACAGTTGTTAACAAATATGTAACCAATATCAGGTAAGATGCGAAGACAAGAATTAGATAGATATGTGATTTTGTTAAACGTTTCGGTGGTCAACAGTTGTTAACAAATATGTAAACAATATCACAGTAAGAGATTAGAGTAGTTAGCAAAACTAAGCAAACTTTTATGTTTCAGAAAACTTTAATTTGGACCAAAAATTCTACAATGACTTCTTTAATCCTCCTGAAATAAATCTCTTTGTATTTAACCGTTAATTTCTCAGAGACTAAGTTTACAGTATTTTACTTCTTTGTAAACTAAATTCACCTGTGTTCCTCCTAATTTATTTAATTAATTTTATCAAAAATATGTGGGAAAAATATTGTTTTTCTAGCCTTTCATAAACCATTTTTCACGGTATTTTATCTCTTTATGAATCGCAATACAGAATATTAACATAACCGTTTTAAAACAAACGTTAACCTGCTCCGACGCGAAATCTGCCTTACCAAACTTTCACGTATTAGCGATTATTAATTGTATTTAAATCAAGTTTTAACGACAGCTCTTCCTAGCCCAAAGTTCTCTCTATTTTATAATTTATAATTTTAACGAAATTTAACGTATATTGTACACAAATTACTAATTATATTTTCATAATAAGTTATTTAATTATATTGATTTCAGAAATGACTACTTGCCAGATTTGCGAAACTGTGCGTTTTAGCACTAAATTATAAACGGTTTAGCCTATGTTGATTAAACGTTTTTTACATTAAACTGAAACAGATTAAGATAAATATTCACTTATATTAAGAATCCAAATGCCACTAAGCTAGTAACAAGCTAGTAACTAAGCTAGTAACAAGCATGAATGTTGTATGTGTCGTTATTATTTAAACTAATATGCATTTATAGTTAAACACGAATAAAACACTAGATGAATGACAAACCTACTAATATATATATAAATAATCGTATTTACTTCAAAAATGTTCAGGAAACTTCAATATTTTTGTTTTAATCTAAAGTAACGGTTTAATTGGGGTTTCTATGTAACTGTACTGACGTACATACGTACTCAAACTCGCCAAAACTGACACTTTCAATACAATAACGAAAATTGGCACTTAGCAGCTTCCTTGAAAAAAAAAAAATTAAAAGATGCTCAGATATCCAAAAATTATAAGACCTATCATGCAACCAATGAGATATATATTCATTAGACCAGTATTATATTTTAGGAACAGTATCAATAAATGTTTTAAAATATATTTAAGACAAAGAAGAGCAAAGAAACAGTAAACATATTATATTGTAGGGATAACCTCATTATATGGTATTTCTTTCACAGTAAACATATTATATTGTAGGGATAACCTCATTATATGGTATTTCTTTCACAGTAAACATATTATATTGTAGGGATAACCTCATTATATGGTATTTCTTTCACAGTAAACATA
>NW_013666418.1:62188-64788 GCF_000517525.1 Limulus polyphemus
GTATTTCTTTCACAGTAAACATATTATATTGTAAGGATAACCTCATTATATGGTATTTCTTTCACAGTAAACATATTATATTGTAAGGATAACCTCATTATATGGTATTTCTTTCACTTCATCAGATTTTGCTACTTTTTTTTAATACGATGGATAACGATTATTTAGTTTACACAAATCCATAGAAAAGTTTCTTCTGATCTCGTGCTGCTATATTGAGTTTTTTCACTCAATATTGTAATCCGGTGTTCCTCTGTTGACTTTTTCCCTGAATCTTTTAATTTGGTATTTCTATATTGAGTTTTTGACTCAATATTTTGATTGGTGTTCCTCTGTTGACTTTGATACTTCTATATTGATAGATAGTGCAAGTCAGTCCATGAATGTTAAATATTTCTACTAATCAACGTAGTAATGGACGCTCCTTCGAAAGAAGAAACGTCATTCGAACGTAATACTACGTTACATGTAGCACATCACATTTCGAATGTTAGTTGCGTTAAACTAACCTCACACATCCTACACACCACACACACATATATATAGATAGTGAACATTTCTTTTTAATGTCTATTAATACAACTCATATTAAAAACATATAAAATGAATTAAGAAGCGTCAAGGTCAGTTTTGTTATCATCATCAGCCATGTGTATCGTTCCTTGTTGATTCAGAGAAATGCTCCCGCTGAGCCACTTTGGTTTGAAAATTCCCTAGAAAATAGGGTTAAATAGATATATATTTGTCAGAAAAAGGGACTAAATATATTTCTATGTGTCTTATTCTATTATAACTATATTGAATTTCGTTTTCCAGTTAAAATATTTGACTAATTAAACAGTATACACTGTTAAAATATTTTACTAATTAAACAGTATTCACAGTTAAAATATTTTACTAATTAAACAGTATACACTGTTAAAATATTTTACTAATTAAACAGTATTCACGGTTAAAATATTTTCCTAATTAAACAGTATTCACGGTTAAAATATTTTACTAATTAAATAGTATACACTGTTAAAATATTTTTCTAATTAAACAGTATTCACAGGTAAAATATTTTGCTAATTAAACAGTATTCACGGTTAAAATATTTTACTAATTAAACAGTATTCACGGTTAAAATATTTTACTAATTAAACAGTATACACAGAAATATTAAAGAACGTCTAGTCATACAGTTTTCTCTGATAGGATATCTTAGACAAAAACACATCAAATAAATGTAATTTAATTTTTATCACTTACCTATTCATGAACCAAATTGTTGAATCTTTACTCAATTACGTATTTAAATTAACGTTCCATTATCCAAAGACCTTAACCTTGAACCAAATAATTGTACTTCAATATCAATCAACCAGTGACTTTTGAATACTTCTTATAGTTAGCAAACTGAAGAGCGTGGATTTTTAGAAAAGATCACAGTTTAAGAAAACAAAAGTTTGAATTTACGTGTTCTTAAAGTTGACTTCTTTACCTCGTTTTCAAGTAATTGTGTAAACTGATATTTCTCGAATAACAAAAGAACTAGGCCATAGTGCTTAACACTTTTTAAATACCCTAAAGACTCTCTATTCTTAAAACTTTACTTACCTAGTTATACCGATGACTGCTCAGACTCCAGTGTTTTGTGTATATATATTCTTTCGTACTCTGAACTCAAGAAAATTCCTAAAACTGCCTCTGCACGTTTAACTGAAACATTCAAATGAAACTAGCTTTGAGGTTATGTTTTTTTTCAAACTTACACGTATTCATATGAAATATAAAGCGTTTAAAGATTTTTGAAAAATGTCCAAGTCTTATAAATAGAAGGTTAGGAGATCTATAGACGACATTTACTAGACTCTATTTAACTAACTGAACAAGAATCGTAAAAATAGGAAAATGTTCTGTTTTATGTGATTCTGTTACAGTTTATTTAACATGGTTAGCTTATATCAAATTACATTGTCGTACAAACGCAAAGAAATTAGTAAAAGCTGAAACAAAGCGGTTAATGGCAAATGGAAACAGACTTAAAGTATAGCAGAAAGAGAAAAATCCGGTATGTACGAAAAACAAAAATTCACGTTGTACAAAATATCACTTTATCTTCTTCGAAGGATACTGTTCCTATCAAAACACTTAAAAAATATTTGTTTTAAAATGGCATTAATGCCGATACTTGATGTATTGAACATAAAGGTATGCGATGTAAGGTAATTTAGGTTATCAATAAAGCATGATGAATACTGTAAAGCTGAATTGTAGTTTAACATGAGATTGTAAGTTGTAAGTTTAGTATCCTACATAGAGATATGTCAAGTCTGTTAACTATATGTCTAAAACAAATGTAATAAACCATAGAGATTTGTCAAGTCTGTTAACTATATGTCTAAAACAAATGTAAGAAACCATAGAGATTTGTCAAGTCTGTTAACTATATGTCTAAAACAAATGTAAGAAACCATAGAGATTTGTCAAGTCTGTTAAGTATAAGTCTAAAACGAGTGTACGAAACCATAGAGATTTGTCAAGTCTGTTAACTATATGTATAAAACAAATGTAAGAAACCATAGAGATTTGTCAAGTCTGTTAACTATATGTATAAA
>NW_013666418.1:65756-69242 GCF_000517525.1 Limulus polyphemus
GACATAAGTACAATCAAGGGATTTAAAGCTACAAGGCAACGCTAGTAAAAGTACTCAGATTCGTCTTAAAAAAAATTTACTTCTCTTTCCAACGTCAGAGTTGGGAATAATTCGCAACGCTAGTAAAAGTACTCAGATTCGTCTTAAAAATATTGTGCCGATGTTAATGGCCGACGTCTTAAACATTTACTACTTAAGATGTAATAAGTGTTCAGTAGGCTTGTCAGAGAACCAACTATTATTGGCATATGTTTCGCCACCATAACTGTTTATGTATGACACATTTCATTGTTTCATACCTTTGTGTAATGAACGTAAATATTGATGTAATGTGTCTTTATCTGTTTACAAATTAAACTTGATTAATTACGACTCGCACGATAGCAAAAAGTCGCGTCCCCGTTTAATAATCTCTTTTCTTAATATCAAATAAAATGGCTTCAGTTTCAAATTGAAACTCTCGCCCTATTGTTATAAAGTAGTTTTTGTAACTTCGGGTTGAAAACACATGACACGTCATTTAGGTGTAAACGTTCTTTAAAAGAAACAGGAAACATATGACAGTCATTCAGGCGTAAACGTTTACTTAAAGAAACACATGACAATCATTCAGGTATAAACGTTCATTCAAAGAAACACATGACACGTCATTCAGGTGTAAACGTTCATTCAAAAACTTATGACAGTCATTCATGTGTAAACGTTCGTTCATAGAAACGCATGACAGTCATTCAGTTGTAAACGTTCATTCAAAAACTTATGACAGTCATTCAGGCGTAAACGTTTACTTAAAGAAACACATGACAATCATTCAGGTATAAACGTTCGTTCAAAGAAACACATGACAATCATTCAGGTATAAACGTTCATTCAAAGAAACACATGACACGTCATTCAGGTGTAAACGTTCATTCAAAAACTTATGACAGTCATTCAGGTGTAAACGTTCGTTCAAAGAAATACATGACAGTCATTCAGGTGTAAACGTTTACTTAAAGAAAACGACGATACCACAGTTCTTTAAACCAACCGCGAAAATCAAAAACTAAACATTAGAAACTGTGAATATCCTAGCTTCTTTTTGATAAATAACGGTGTTTTTTTTAGTTTCAACTTAAAGCTCAAAAGTAAAACATCTAAGTATCGTGATTTAAATATCAATCAATCATAATTAGTAAGCAAGGAAACGAAATAAAAATAAGACAAATAAAAATAGTTCTATCTTTTCAAAAATTTTCTAATAAAAAAATAAAGGTTCAAATCGTTTCACTAAAAGTTAGATTAAGTAATCTAGTGTACCTACATAGTTTATAACTTTAAATCCGTCGAATGTACTTATGTCGGGTCTCAGTGTACAAACATAAAAATCTGAAAATTTGATTTACGTATTGTTTAAACTTTCCTGACTAATTTTCAAAATCTGAAAATTTGATTTACGTATTGTTTAAACTCCACTACTTCTAAATTATATTGTCAATGCCAAATATTATCAAAATTGTAGTGCAAAGTGGTCTCTCAAAGCCTTTGTTTTCAATAAATATGTATGTATACATATTTGTGTGCGTCTATACACGCGTGTGTAGAGATGCTATATAAATAAGTATATGTCAGTTAAGCCTAAGCAAGTACAGAATATAATTATATGTTGATGCACTTTATCTGGTTATTAGCTACTCCTTTCAATGGAATCATAGTGCTATGTCTTATGGGATCCTATCTCTCTCTCTCTACTTATATATACAATCACAAATACGTAATTTTTACCTCTCTTCCCAGCGTCAGAGTTGGGAATAATTCGCAACGCTAGTAAAAGTACTCAGATTCGTCTTAAAAAAAATTTTACTTCTCTTTCCAGCGTCAGAGTTGGGAATAATTCGCAGCAACGCTAGTAAAAGTACTCAGATTCGTCTTAAAAAGTTTTTACTTCTCTTTCCAACGTCAGAGTTGGGAATAATTTTGAAAATTAGTCAGGAAAGTTTAAACAATACGTAAATCACATTTTCAGATTTTGAAAATTAGTCAGGAAAGTTTAAACAATACGTAAATCAAATTTTCAGATTTTGAAAATTAGTCAGGAAAGTTTAAACAATACGTAAATCACATTTTCAGATTTTGAAAATTAGTCAGGAAAGTTTGAAATCATCCTTATTAGTGACCAACACAATGCTGCATTATTCGTGGGTATATTAGTCAGATAATAAACATTCTAGGGAAGTGTGATATTTTTTCTAATATATTATTTGAAAAATACACATGTTATTTGTATATTTGTAATATACAGACCTCTCCAAACAGGCTTAAAACAGTAGAGCGAAATGTAGCGTACTTTTAATTAACACACCTTGCTAAAATTTACTTAACAGACTTAACACACCTTAGTGAAGTGTATTGTATTTGTAATGAATAGGTTTTACACACCATTGTGTTGTGTGCTACATTTTTGTGTGTATTATTTATATTAGAGACTTGAAACTCTTGTATAAAACAAATGTAAGAAACCATAGAGATTTGTCAAGTCTGTTAACTATAAGTCTAAAACAAATGTAAGAAACCATAGAGATTTGTCAAGTCTGTTAAGTATAAGTCTAAAACGAGTGTACGAAACCATAGAGATTTGTCAAGTCTGTTAACTATAAGTCTAAAACAAATGTAAGAAACCATAGAGATTTGTCAAGTTTGTTAACTATAAGTCTAAAACAAATGTAAGAAACCATAGAGATTTGTCAAGTCTGTTAACTATAAGTCTAAAAATGTAAGAAACCATAGAGATTTGTCAAGTCTGTTAATTTTAAGTCTAAAACGAGTGTACGAAACCACAGAGATGTGTCAAGTCTGTTAATTATAAGTCTAAAAATGTAAGAAACCATAGAGATGTGTCAAGTCAGTTAAGTATAAGTCTAAAAATGTGAGAAACCACAGAGATGTGCCAAGTCTGTTAAGTATAAGTCTAAAAATGTAAGAAACCACAGAGATGTGTCAAGTCTGTTAAGTATAAGTCTAAAAATGTAAGAAACCACAGAGATGTGTCAAGTGTGTTAAGTATAAGTCTAAAAATGTAAGAAACCATAGAGATGTGTCAAGTCTTTTAAGTATAAGTCTAAGACAAAATTAAGAAGCCATTTAACCCGAGCGCTTCCGAAGGTTTACCGG
The DNA here is from genome assembly GCF_000517525.1 of Limulus polyphemus. NCBI lineage: Eukaryota > Metazoa > Arthropoda > Merostomata > Xiphosura > Limulidae > Limulus > Limulus polyphemus. Next base: position 68,907 of record NW_013666418.1, read on the forward strand.
TTTGCCCCTGAAGAAAAAAATGTCTATCTTTCGAAATTGCTTGGGTTATAGGGTTTCTTATTTTCATCTTTAATTGATTTTTTTAACCAATGTGTTTTCCTAACATCATGAAATATAAGTCTTATATTCCATACAGATGAATGACAGATCCGTTACGTCTAAGTGTAGGATACTACATCGTATAGTTAACAGACTTGACAAATCTCTATGGTTTCTTACATTTGTTTTAGACATATAGTTAACAGACTTGACAAATCTCTATGGTTTTTTACATTTTTAAACTTATACTTAACTGACTTGACACATCTCTGTGGTTTCGTACACTCGTTTTAGACA
>NW_013666418.1:70071-71646 GCF_000517525.1 Limulus polyphemus
TAGTCCCAATGTACATACATAGCTTGTAGCTTTAAATCCCTTGATTGTACTTATGTCTAGTCCCAATGTACATACATAGCTTGTAGCTTTAAATCCCTTGATTGTACTTATGTCTAGTCCCAATGTACATACATAGCTTGTAGCTTTAAATCCCTTGATTGTACTTATGTCGAGTCAAGATTTACAAAATAAATAGATATATATTGTTACTTAGTAAAAATCTAGTGAATTTCTTTAAATATTTCACAAGTCAAAATATTTTTTTATTTCTTCAAAGCTCCTGCGACGTACAAAACAACACTTGAGATGACTTTATTTCGGACACTAATGGTACGTGTTAACAATACATAATCGTGTTGTTAAAAGAATTTTCATACATTTAACATTAAATAATGGCACTGATAGAAATCTATACACCTGTTATTTACAAAATGCTTTTGATATTAGTTTTAAAAAAATTATTCAATACTTCTGTAAGTTTACGAATTTACACTCGGTAGGGTTCGGTGGTGAGAGTAAAGTTATACCATTATGTAACTTTGCATCAGGAAAACTAGAACAACATTATTCAACTGAATTAAACCACTAGAGATAATACGAAGTAGAATGGATTTCCAGAGTCGTTGTTTATAAAAGTTAAGTGGAAATATTTATTTGCTTCGTATATTAGCTGAAACGTTTCGATTTTCAATTGTCTGAACTGATCTTGGAAAAGTAACGCAAGCATTAAAACTGGCAGGATGTAAGACCTTACCTGTCTGCCTTGCCATGTACGTTACAAAGTTAAGTTTGCTGCAAGCCGTGTTATTATGTGATAAACTCTAAAATATTAAGTGTTGAGGAATTCCACTATATGAAATGTTCACTTCCTTTTAAATACATTGAGAAGACAAGTAAATGATTCAATATATCTAAACTACTTTAAGTACATAACATGGACAAGTTCATGTTGGTTTGTACACGTATTTCAGAATACGCGTAGAGGAGTATTATTTTTTAAGTCCCTTGGTAAGTCTTCGGATTTACAATACTAAAATCAGGGGTTCTATTCCCCTCGGTGAACACAGCAGATAGCCCGATGTGGCTTTGTTATAAGAAAACACACACACACGTTATTTTTTACCGAAGACTGTATAAGTGTATTTTACTGATAATCTTAAAATACTTTTTAATGGCTTTGATATGACATATCACTTAGAGCACGTAATTACACGATCGACATAATGTTACGATTACGTTACTTACCCATTAGTTTCTAAGACGAACATTCCAGAAAGAACTATTTTACCTATTCCCTTACACGTAACTACACAATCGACATCATGTTACGATTACGTTACTTACCCATTAGTTTCTAAAACGAACATTCCAGAAAGAATTATTTTACCTATTCCCTTACACGTAATTACACAATCGACATCATGTTACGATTACGTTACTTACCCATTAGTTTCTAAAACGAACATTCCAGAAAGAATTATTTTACCTATTCCCTTACACGTAATTACACAATCGACATCATGTTACGATTACGTTACTTACCCATTAGTTTCTAAAACGAACATTCCAGAAAGA
>NW_013666418.1:72253-86145 GCF_000517525.1 Limulus polyphemus
ATTTTTCCCATTCCCTCACACGTAACTACACAATCGACATCATGTTACGATTACGTTACTTCCCCATTAGTTTCTAAAACGAACATTCCAGAAAGAATTATTTTACCTATTCCCTTACACGTAACTACACAATCGACATCATGTTACGATTACGCATAATAATTTGGTGTAAAAGAATATGTAAAAAAAATTCTTTCTGGAATGTTCCTTTTAGAAACTAATGGGTAAGTAACGTAATCGTAACATGATGTAGATTGTGTAGTTACGTGTAAGAGAATATGTAAAATAATTCTTTCTGGAATGTTCGTTTTAGAAACTAATGGGTAAGTATACATACAAAACTTACAGAAACCTAGAGCGTACCTGCATTAGTCAATTTCAGCTGCCAACCTCTTAGGCATAATCGGACATGTGCATATTTTTAAGTATGTACCTTTAACATGTCCGATTATGCTTAAAAGGTTGCAAGCTGAAATTGACTAATGCAGGTATGCTCTAGGTTTCTGTAAGTTTTGTATGCACATGTCCGATTATGTCTAAGAGGTTGCCAGCTGAAATTGACTAATGCAGGTATGTATGCTCTAGGTTTCTGTAAGTTTTGTGGACAACAATCTATTTTGAATCAACTGTTTTATACACAGGGAAAACCTTTTAGAGTTATCGAACATCCGAATGAATTCAGTAAAATTACAGCTGTTCACACACGTGACTCGTAACTACTCAGTTTTCTCGAAAACAACTACATCCAATATTTCTGAATATAAGTAAAAAAAAAATAGTTCGAATTTTGTTTTGGGACTCAAAGGTATAAGAATTTTTTTTTATGTTACCTGCTCTATTTCTTAAAACTTTCATCATGAAATACCGCTTTTATTTCGTCCCCTTATGAGGCAGGGGTAAATCTACGCACTTACAACAGTGAAATCCTGGGTTCAATTCCCTGTAGTGAACATAGCAGATAGCTCAATGTGGCGTTGCTTTCAAACAAACAAATCCAACAACCTTGCATATGCTAGATAATAATATTTAAAATTATTCATTTGGCCCGGCATGGTCAGGTGTTTAGGGCCCTCGACTGGCAATCTGCAGGTCGCGGGTTCGAATCCCTGTCCCACCAAACATGCTTGACTTTTCAGCCGTTATAATGTGACGGTCAACTTACTATTCGTTGGTAAAATAGTGATGATGACTAGTCGCCTTCCCTCTAGTCTTTCATTGCTAAAATACGGACGGCTAATGCAGATAGCCCTCGTATAGCTTTGCGCGAAATTCAAACCAAGCTACTTTTATTTCTGTAACATTAAGAGCGTTAAATCTTTGTTGTTGTGTATGATTACAACTGATCCTTTTTGTGTAGTTAAGAAACATTCGTTTTTGCACACTTTTTATCCTTGGATCGTTTTATAACATCAGGATATCTTTTGTGATCAAAACTGAATTCACAAAAACAAGAACAACGATTATGTGGGATCTTTTCAACTTTCAGTGGCGCTAAGCAAAGATCATCTTGAAACTCCGTAAAACCGAAATGAAGCTTAAGATAGTCATAAAACTGAAATACGGCTTATTATCCATGAATATTTATAGAGGCGCCCTCTCTCGTTCGCATTTATTTATAGCGTATTGAAGGTCAGATATGAACCGTTTGTTGTTCTAATTGACTGAAACGAGAAGCTACTCTGACTACATTAGATCATCAGGCATCAGTGAAGGTAAGATAATGACGACTGCGTTATGTCCACGTCTTTATAAAGATAATTATTTGAAACACTTACCAAGTTTCCACTCCTGTCTAGTTACCATATGATCATCACAGTTTGGGCAGCATGAAGTACAAACCTTTGGTTAATTTCTACAAAGAAACAAAGATAAGTACTTAAACAAGATAACTACAATCCTAAGTGTCTCGCTGAAACATTCAGCTATCAATGTTTTTTAAATATATAATTTTTATATCTATTTCAATTACAAATCGCTTTGTAAACAGGTTAGAGTCAATAATATAGAATTAGCTTTCCTGGATATATATATTAATTAAATCTTATGAATGGATTTCATGCTGTAATTAGCAATTATTCCCTATAATAATAGTCATATATTGGTTTTAAAAAAAATTATACTTGCGCACATGCAATACAATAAGTAAGAAGAACGTTTCGGAAACATCAAGATGGAAGCAAATAAAAGATATCTAAAATGCCAGTGAAGTCTTTTCTACACACGTACAGAAACTATAAACACACATACTTCTATATCCACAACTCTCGTCCATGTGTATTACATTAGAGATGTTAAAAGATGAACAATTCTGGTCAGTGATTATCCAATCTTTCAATTCTGGTCAGTGATTATCAAGTCTCTCAATTCCGGTCAGTGATTATCCAATCACCCAATTCCGGTCAGTGATTATCAAGTCTCTCAATTCCGGTCAGCTGACCAGAATTGAGGGATTGGATAATCATTGACCGGAATTGAGAGACTTGATAATCACTGACCGGAATTGAGAGACTTGATAATCACCAGAATTGAGAGACTTGATAATCACTGACCGGAATTGAGAGACTGGATAATCACTGACCAGAATTGAGGGATTGGATAATCACTGACCGGAATTGAGAGATTGGATAATCATCAGTTTCTTACATACGAAAAAGAAGTGCGTTTTTTTGTTAAAGTATTTACGAATTTAAAAAGATCATTCGATATTTTATATTACTATTTTTTGTGATTAGGGTTAGAATTATATATCACGTCTATATTCATGCCTTTATATGAGAACTTTACTCGATATTATCGTACTTTTTTGATTCTAATCCATTTCAAAGTAATAGAAAATACTTTATGAAATACATTTTACTGTAATTTTGACCACAAATCAGTTTTTATACTAAGTAGTTTTAATACATATCCCCCCTCCTTATTTGTCCGTTTTTTTTTTTACTTGTAACTTTTAATTACATAAACAAGGTATAATATTTGATTCTGAAAATCAGTGACCAGTTTATCATTTTGATGGTACGTTTTTTTACTTATAACTTATAGCTTTTAATTACATAAACAAGGTATAATATTTGATTCTGAAAATCAGTGACCGGTTTATAATTTTGATGGTACGTTTTTTTACTTATAACTTATAGCTTTTAATTACATAAACAAAGTATAATATTTGATTCTGAAAATCAGTGACCGGTTTATCATTTTGATAATTTGTAGATTAGTTTTAGACCAAATTTCCATATGAACACGAGTTTCAAGAAACATTAAAACTCGCTAAGTAAACTTCTGAAACTCAAGGAAAAATATCCATCTCAATATCTATCGCAATGATAAATATCGAACGCAAGGAAAATATCTAACACAAAGAAACATATATAACTTAAGAAATGAGTCTAACGTAAGGAAAAATACAACTCAAGAAAAAAACTATGCAACTCAACTAAAAATATTTACATGTGTTTTAATTGCTTTTTTAGAACTTTAACGAATCGGGGAATTATGAAAAGAGCTGAATGACTGTACTCTTATTCTTATTTTATGAATAAGGTTGTTGAATAAAAATAATACAGTAGAGAAAACTAACTGTAAGTAAAAAAATTTGGTTTTATATCTAATGAAGGACATTCTGAAAATAAATGAATTGGACCTCAATCGAACTAGCACTGAAATGTATATATATATATATTAGAGCCGTACACAATGGTATCCCACGAGTACGCGATTCGGTGAATTTAAAAAAGCAATCAGCTCTAATGACTACTAAAAACTGGTCAAAAATATGAAAAACGTGTTGCTTCTTAAATTATCAATTCGGTTAAATTCCCACTTGTTAAACCACAATACTAGAGTAGTTTCAATATTAAAATATCCAAAGACAATTAATAGAAGTCTATGATATTTGGAAGGTTAATAGCTAATGAAAAATGTTTTTTTTTAGAAACCTCTCGTCACATCAGCTCAGAAAACTAATCATTGGAAACATTGGCGTGACTATTGTTGTTTCAAATAACAATTATCAATATACTTTTAGGCTCCTTACCTTAAACGTGTGACCACTTAAGTATAAGGATGTGTTTCTATTTTTAAAACCTAGAATAATGAATAAGTCTATATTAAAATAAGTACTCTTATTTTTTCGTAGTTAGATAATGAAATCATAAAAATTCTGTTTCTTATTATGTTAACTAGAGAAATAGAAAATATGCCCCCTGTAGACGTCATTGTTAGAGTGATGTGTATTAGATTTATTCGAGTTGCTTCTAGGTTTTCTACTTACGTCATCTAGATTAACTTACTCTCCTTTACGTAAGGGATTCAAACGTTTTACTATTGAAATTTCCCCCCATTATCCATAAAATTGTGTAATTTCGATAATATATCTTTTATTGGTAATCTATAAATTTAATTTTGTGCATAAAGCGTGTGCAATGCAGTAAAGACGAACTTAAAACAAACTTAGAAGTTTAACAATATTTGTTCTTAAATAACAGGACTGCATATAATGAGATAAAACCGTATTAATGCAACGCCTCCTAAGTTCAAACACTCCTGCAAGTTGTCTACCGCAGGGTACCGACTCCGGAGTTATAAGTCTGTAAACTTAGTGCTGACCCACGAGAAATTAAGTAGTAACTAAGTATTCTTTTTAACGAAATTTGATCTGTAATCCATAAACGTCTACATGTGGCAATTTGATCATCCATCTCGGAGAACCAGCACAATAGAGATCATTAGGACGTTCTAGAATGAAAAATCAAAATGTCGTCTCACCGAGCAAGGTTTAGAAAATGTTAGAAAAACATCAGAATGCAGACATTTTAATGAATTCTAATAAGCATTTTTTAGTGAAAAAGATCAGTATATATATATTGTATTCACGTTAGTGCAGATTTTAGAGAAGGAATATAAATACGCCATCCTTCTACGGAAGACGATATAAGGAGTCCAAAATAGGACCTTACTCAAGAAGCTTTAGTAACGATTCGTGAAGCGTGCTAGCGGAAGAGGATCAATATATTGTTGCAGAGATTCCAAGATCAATGAAAGAGACTTGATGATGGTTAACAGAGAGAATGATGATTGGTTGTTTCTGATATGCAAAACTTTATGTAAACTAGTAGATAACTAAGATTCAAAATTAATAGATGGTCCCTGTATCTGTTTATCAATATTGAGGAGTATCAATAGGCTTTATATAAGTGAATGATTAGTGAAAATTAATAGAATATACTAAAAAAAGTTGGTAGATCCTTCTAGTAAACCAGATTCAGTAAATATCATTAGTGAATTACAATGAGAAGCCTAACCTGCTCTTCCTTCTGTTGAAGTCTTAGGGAGGATCAATAGAGTGTACGGGTGAAGAAGAAGTTACTATGTTCACCCAATGTGGTGAATTTAATAGAAATTACTAATACCTCATTCTAGGAAACCTAATTAGTTCTTACTTTGCTGAAGCCTTAGTAAGGATCAATAGAGTGTACTGGGGAAGAAGCTTACTAGGTTTATCCTATTGAGAGGATTTAGTAAAGATTAGTAAAAACCCTTAGTAGGAATGTTTAGATTAATGGAAGTTCAACTGATTATATCAAATAGTATAGAATAACAGTTGTTGTCTCCGATCCAAAGAGCTATCTCAAAGAAGATTAGGAACCACCAATAGTCTGTGATGTGACTCTTAAAATGCAAGACCACAACACAAAATTAGATAGAGTCCTCAAAAACATATTATGTGTTAACTTGTGTTGAATTTGGATATTAAGAAAAATTATACTGTAAGATTCCGAACATCATAAACAGCGCATTTTTTTGTGTTGATCTAGAGATTAAAGATGTAGTTAAGAAAGTTAACACCATTAACTATATCATATGATAAAGAACAGTTAAGAACTTATCCGTCCTTAGCCATCTTGAAGGTGATAAGTTTAGAGTTAACCTAATTTGGGAAATATGTAGAAAGACTTCTTGATCTGAAGTGTTTTCTCATTCGGATTACTTTCCATTATTTTAAAGTGCCCTCTGTCCAGTTACATGTTCGGGCAAGTCGAACAAACAGATTAGTGCGTGAAACATTGTTAGCTTCGTATTTGAAACATATAAAGGTGTTTAAAGTTCCCAAATAGTTTTAACTCTGTCCAGTTACATGTTCGGGCAAGTCGAACAAAGAGATTAGTGCGTGAAACATTGTTAACTTCGTTAAACCCCTACAACCAAGTCTGAACACGAATTAGTATGTTACAAAAGCTACAAATCTGAGTCGTTATCGTCAAGTTAAATAGAAAATACCTTTCATAATATTTTGTGTTTCACACTGCGATATGAACAGTAGAAAAACATCTACAGACAAGCTTAATTGATTTTCAATGGTTTAATAAGATTGTAATGCACGTGTTTTATTTTCTCTCATTCTGTAGAACATAATTATTTCAGTACGTTCATACATTTATAAAAATAACACCCAACATAAAATTTCGACTTTTTAATACGTGATGCCGTGTGTACGTACTCCATTTGTGATGGCAAAGAACAAAATGATAATTTTTTTCCAACACCTCATTCTAAACAGGTTAGTGAAACACAAATGAGTATCTTTAGGGAAACTATAGACACAAAATGTTTTTTATCAGGTTTCGTTATGGTATTGTTGACGAAATTTTTTGATGCTTTACCAAGGCTAATAGAACGCAACATTTCCATTAAGAAAAGTCTATTTCGTGACTCTAAGACACGACTACCTTAACTTGAGAGCATTGCTTTAGCTGCTTCACCAACAACATATCAAATGCGTTGTTATGCTAACAATGGTAGCAACACCTGGTGCAAATGCATTGTTATGCTAACAATGACACAAAAACAATGTAATTAGATTCTGAGAAATATAATCTGTTTTATTGCTGGTTATTTGACAAACTTTACCCAAAACATACAATTAATTCCATAATGAAACATGATTTCTTTTCTTGTTCATAAAAACTTGAAGTTGTGTATTTATGTCTGCCATATTTTTTCATTGGTGTAAACGTTTTGTTGTTGTTTTTTTTTGACGAGGCCTGCGATGGTTTTATTGTATTGAAAGTTTTATATGTTATACAGTAAGTCCTGTACACTGAATCCGAAAATGATATCCATTTTTCTCCATTTATATCCATGTTTTCACAAAACGTCATAACACAATACATGAAAGAAAGAGCACAACACGTATTTTTGAGACTAAAACACGTAGACTTCACAAAAATAATCAGAACGAATGAGGATACGTATTCGTTTGACATCAATGTTCTTCCCTTTTCGTCAATTTGTTTGTATTTTTGTTAACAAACATAATAAGAACAATGTTCATTATGGTAAATGAAATAATAATTTGATCTAAGTAAGAGTTTTTTCCTTCCTGATTTGTAAAAAAAAATCCTTACGTGGTAGAAAAAAAATGAATATTATTTTCGAAATCTGCGTAGCTGAATTATGGAAAATCCGTTATTAAAACCAAAACAATTTTCGTGAAGTTTATATTTGCAGGCCTGTGTAATTTGAGTTACCCTTTTAGTTTTCACAGAAGAATGTTGACCACGTGTATGATATATCATCTAGTGTTGACCACGTAGATGATATATCATCTAGAATTGTATTAGGAGTAGAAGTTATTAATCCTCTGGAGAATTGTTCTTGTTTGATATCAAGCACCAAGGGCTATCTGTACTCTGCCCGCCACGGGTATCGAAACCCGGTTTCTAGTATTATAAGTCCGCAGACATACCACTGTGCCACTGGGTTGCTCTATTGAGAATGTAAAAAATGATGCAAATTAAATTCATCTTTCTTTACTCCTTGTATGCAAAGAAATAAATCATCAAAAGTAAAGCAAAAAAACCACTGTCTTTACGTGTCCAATCGAAGATGTAAATGAAGAAGAAACACGACAAGACATCGTATTATTAATAGACAGAAGTGCGTAGATACATCAACTGTCATTTTGTCAAAATTACTATAACTAATGAGCCCTATTTACATTGTGAAATATCTTTTAACGAGTGTCTCTAGACGTCGTTATTTAAATCATGTTTATTATTTAAACATGATTTGATGATATTCTAGCTTTCAGAAAAATAACACTTATACGTGTGTGTGTGAAACTTCATTTTTAAAAATATTATTTTCAACGCTGACACAGAAACAGCCAATAAAAAAAAATCTTATTTTAATTGCAGTTACATTTAATTCAACATATGCCCCCCCGCAGTGGTACACCGGTATGTCTGCGGACTTACAACGCTAGAATCCGGGTTTCGATACCCGTGATGGGCAGAGCACAAATAGTCCATTGTGTGTAGCTTTGTGCTTAATTACAAACAAATTCAATATATATATATAAAGAAGAAATATAACATTGTTTTCACCTAAAACAGCCAATCAAAATCGAAGAAATTACATTTAATATATACTTAAAACTTTACAAAGAATACATGCAATTGCTCGGAGAAATATAAGATGTACTTTTATAGTGACTACTTGAACAACTAAAAGTTGTGTATGTATATTCTCACCAAATAATTTATTCAACAACTAGCTACGTTTTTTTTTTATCAAACTGTTGTATAAGATTTTAAGATATTGCAACTACGGTAGAATAATGAATAACCAGCTAAATTTTTGGAAAGTTCGTTATCGTAGGTGTTTCTTTTGTATTTGAGCGCAAAACTGGAAGATAACTCATTTGCGCCGAACAAATCGAACCCTGTATTTTAACACATAAGCCTTCAAGCTTTCCGCTGAGTCGCTAGGTGGCGTAATGTAGGCAACCGACTATGTATGATTTTTAAATGGTATTAGTAAGGTAGTATAGTGAAAAACAAATAAGGCTATTATCAAATTGTCACTATGTTATTACAGATGAATAGCTTGAAAAATAAAACTAGGTACTGTAAAAATGTCGCTATTTAATTATGAAGTAAGATAAAAAAATACTGTAGCAAGAAAAATAAATGGTTATATAGTAAGGTAGTATAGTGAAAAACAAATAAGGCTATTATCAAATTGTCACTATGTTATTACAGATGAATAGCTTGAAAAATAAAACTAGGTACTGTAAAAATGTCGCTATTTAATTATGAAGTAAGATAAAAAAATACTGTAGCAAGGAAAAATAAATGGTTATACATTGATATATCTAGATAATAGTAGTATAGAAACACAATTCATATTTTTTGTAACGGCATAAGAAGTAACTGAGATAGGATATACAGAAACTGAAATTGGGATATTAATTGGGTGTGCAAATCTTATTGGTAAAAGCGTAGTGTTTCTGTAATTATAATGTGTGAGGTTATATTTTATTAACACCTTTCCTAAGAAAGCAGTGTATCTGGATAACCGCACCAAGTTTACATGATCTATGGTGTTTCTGTAATTATAATATGTGAGAGTATATTTTATTAACACCTTTCCTAAGAAAGAGTTTATCTGGATAATCGCACCAAGTTTACATGATCTATGGTGTTTCTGTAATTATAATGTGTGAGGTTATATTTTATTAACACCTTTCCCAAGAAAGCAGTTTATCTGGATAAACCTTAAAAGAAGCTTAATATTCTTATTCGATTATGATAAAGAGCGACATTATACATTAGATTTTGTTTGTTTGTTTTAGAGCAAAGCCACATTTGTCTGTCTGCTGTGAAATCGAACCCCAGATTTTAGAGTTGTAAATCAGTAAACGTACAACTGTCCCACCAGGGGGACTATACGTTAGATTTTATATTCATTTTGTTATGGATGTCGTTTAGGTTAAAAATTAGTTATATAGAAAAAATAATTACATACATATCGTGATAACAACTACAAACAAAAAACAAGCAAACAAATGAATTTTGTCATCCAATATATATATTCATTTATCATTTTATCAGACGAGATTAGTAGCAATAAAATAATTAAGCCTAACTAACTTCTATGTTTTTTTTACTGCTACTTTTGGTCTAATGCGTCCATAGTAGTGTCCTCGATAAGGTCGTCTAAAAAAGACTTCTCCGATTGGTGTTAATTTTTTGTATAAGAATAAGAAGCTCCGCCTATTATTCTTGAATGGCATTCAGGACCGCCTTCTTTTTCTTATCAGTAGCACATATCTAAAGCCTTAGGTCAACGAGGTGAGGCACAGACAGACATGCCTAAAACCAATTACTATGCACCAGATGTTACAGGCACCGCCCCTCGGTTTCGCCGCTCTGTGTTAGTTACCCATAACAAAAAAATTATCAGGTTTTTGCATGTTTATAAAACAGTTTCATCATTAACAATTTCTTTGTTTTCTATACTTCAAAGGCGAATATAAAATTATCAGTTGCTGTTAAATAAAATGTTACGTAGTTCACGCGAAAAAACCACACAAAAAAACGAGATTTTTTTTACTATGAATCTAATACCAGGTATTACAAGAAAGTACCACATTTATTAGACACATGCAAGAAGGTTCATAGGGTGTTCTATACTGAACACCAGTTACGAATATGAACGTTATTGAGTAATGCAAAGGAAATAGAGCCAATTTCTAACAAATTCTTGGAAAGCAGCGTCCCCCTTACTGCCATCTGGCAGCAGTTAAGGGAATCACTTTATCACTGCTCTTCCGGTGACGTCTATTGGCCTTCCCCCTCTTCGTGGCCACCTCGAGTCGGTTTGACGCTGGCTGGAAGTTCCCACTGCAGTGTTCACCATGTTTGATGTTCTTTCTTTGTGGCAGCGCACGGTGCACGCTTTAAAGTTTCACTGAATAGAAGTGGTAAAAGGAGACACTCCCAAGAGGAAGTCTCAGTCTGCAGCCGTCCAGCATTAAGGACATCCACCCTGCGGGCGTCTCCTCGACCAAGAATTGCTCTTCCTATGCGCGACAGCAAAGAAGGAGGACTAAACGCGTAGCCTTTCTCTCTCCGTCGTAGTGAAGTTTTACACTCAAACAGGTTAGTTTGAAATAACAAAAACTCTTCTCTACTAACAGAGATAATTGTAACGTTTTCCAAATATAGACCATACTGATTTTGTTTTCCTTGTCTTGAAACATATTAAACTTTTTAATGTTTTTTTGTTGTTGTTGTAATCCTGTCCTCTTTTTTTTCTTCCCCTTCGCCCAGCTCTCTAGTGTGCCATGTAAAATGGATCGTTCCGAATTCACTTGTTTTGATAAAAGGAGACAGCATAGAAAGGTATAAACCGGTCAACGACGAGTCTCTGCTGTTTTAGTTTAAAAAAAAAAATGTCGGCGTTCGGCTCTTCTGGACGAAACTAGAGTCGCCTGCTACGTATACTGAAGGTATACCGGAAAGTAAATAAAACTCAGGATACAGTCAGTATACGAGCAGGAGTCTCTACCATACTTCACACCGTTTCTGTTCTCTGTGTTGCGGCCAACACCGTACAGCGCAACAGCTCGAAACTTGGTGGTCGAACGAAGACTTCGAGTGTGAACGTATACCAAAAGGCCCAGTACAGTCGATGGCTGCTGCTCGTTCCACCAGCACGGTAACCACTGCGGCTATACACCAGGGAACCCTCAACTAGTCTTGTGGCGGGCCACCACGTAATATCTGCACGCCAACGGGAACCCGGATGTACATGTTTATGTCAGGTCTGCCAGCTTTGTTCCGGTAGAGGAGAAGAGTTAGTAGTAATGGTCCGAATGCGTTACTCTGGAGTCAAGCAGCGAGAAATGGCGGAGTGTGTTTGTTAGCGAAAGAAAATTCATTATATACTTAAATTTACAGCAATAAAAAAAAATTTGAAGTTTTTTATGGATGTGCGTACCAATCAGTGAACTGTAAAAATAAATTACTTCTAACAGTATGGCATAATATTGATGATGTTTTACGTTTCCTTTATTCTTTATGCACTTATCACACCATCTTATCTCCACGGGAAAGTTAACATTTCAAACCACGCAGAATAAAAGAAAGTTAACTATACAACAAAAACGTGTTAAAAGGCCGAATTGGATTACTTGTTTTTAATTCTCGATAAGGTAAACTACACATATTACAGAGCATACTGTTGACTTTGACATACCTGAACACATTATTTTATGTTATATTTAGTCTATAAAGAAGTCACTTTTAACCAGATAAAGAAAATTTGTCAAATTCTCACAAAACTTTATTCTCGCCTGTTCATTAAGTTCAGATCTAAAACTTATCGTGATACGAGTATCTGCTTTTGTTTGAAATGTCAATTTTTCATCTTATCATTTACGAGAAAAAGAGGTAAAAAAAATAAAAGAAAAAGCGTTAACCAGCCCGATAGTAACAGTGATTATTAGATGTAGACGAGCGAATTAAGCAGATGTTTGAAAGAGTTTCCAGAATGAACAGTGTGTTTTTTACCAGTAACAATAACACACATGTGTAAGTAAACAGAAGTTTGTGAAAAACGTGCGTATTGATAAGCAATAGCAAGATAACGAATTATTTATTTATAAAATAGCTGAATTATAAAATACATAATCTTATATATGAATACACAGCAATATAACAATGAAGGCATTCCTCAAACCACATATGTGGTGCAAACTTGTATTTGAATACATAAAAATGAAGGCATTCCTCAAACCACATAAGTGGAGTAAACTTATAATTGTATACATAACACTGAAGGCATTCCTCAAACCACATAAGTGGAGTAAACTTATAATTGTATACATAACACTGAAGGCATTCCTCAAATCACATAAGTGGAGTAAACTTATAATTGTATACATAACAATGAAGGCATTTCTCAAACCATATATGTTGAGTAAACTTATATATTGATACATAACAATGAAGGCATTTATCAAACCACATATGTGGAGTAAACTTACATATTAATACATAACACTGAAGGCATTTATCAAACTACATACGTGGAATAAACTTATATATTAATACACAGGAATATAACAATGAAAGCATGTTTCAAAGAAGATACATAAAATAAGCTTACATATAACAATACATCGTTGAAGGCGTCTCTGTAAATAGATTTACAGTTTTCGTGTAAAATGTAAGATACAAGAATAAACGTGTGTTTTTGTTTCTTTTGTAAGCTAATTATAAAGGAAGTAAACTGAGTGACGACAACATAGTAATAACACAGTTGTACAGACTTATACTGCTACGTGTGGTTAGCCTAACATAACAACTATTTTGTCGCTATTTACAGAAGAACTCATTTCTCTGGTAACTAGTTGCGAAGAAGGTTTTCGAAGTGTATTCATTCACTTAGTTCACATTAATTTGAGAAATAAAGCATATAAAAAAATCTGTGAAGCCTGCATAACGACGATGCACTGTTTTTTTATGAGAGCCTAGATCGATCTGTTTGAAGTGTATGAGGACCAGAAAAATACACAGCTTTATCTAACAGTATAGAAAGTCCTTTTTGAGTTATATAAGAACTATGTAACAGACTAGGTAGCTCTTTTGAATTATGTGAAGGCGAGAATAAAACACAGCTTTGTCTGACAGTATTAAAAGTCCTGTTTGATTTATATGAGGACTTTAGCTTTAAGTGAAAGTCTAGATGGACCAGTTTGAATCGTAAAGACTAATATTGTACACCTCTTTATATGACAGATTTAAAAGTCCTGTTTGATTTATATGAGGATTATCCATAGCTTTATATGGAGTCTACACGGCCCTCTTGGGGTAATATCAGGACTATCCATAGCCTTATATGGAGTCTACACGTCCCTCTTGGGGTAATATCAGGACTATCCATAGCTTTATATGGAGTCTACACGGCCCTCTTGGGGTGATATCAGGACTATCCATAGCTTTATATGGAGTCTACACGGCCCTCTTGGGGTGATATCAGGACCTATCCATAGCTTTATATGGAGTCTACACGGCCCTCTTGGGGTGATATCAGGACTATCC
>NW_013666418.1:86940-95467 GCF_000517525.1 Limulus polyphemus
TCTTGGGTGATATCAGGACTATCCATAGCTTTATATGGAGTCTACACGGCCCTCTTGGGGAGATATCAGGACCTATCCATAGCTTTATGTACGAGTCCTGAAAGGTCTGTTTGGGTTGCATCAAGAAAACACATAAGTCTCTCTCTATATACGCCAAAAAGTGTACGCTTGGATACGTAAAGATGATACATACGGAAGTTTAAAAAGGTGTATTTGGAATAAATAAGGACGCTATGTATATATATATATGTGTGTGTGTGTAGTTGTGAGTAGAGATCTAAAACAGCCTGTTTGAGCTATATAGAGTGTATGAAGAATATTTAAAATTTTATAAGAAAATATCAAAAGACCTGTACAGAGCTATATGCAAATGCTACATAGCTTTGTATGGGAGTTCAGAAAAGACTGTATGGACTTATCAGAATGATTCATAGTACAAAAAGACTTATTTCTCAGGATCATTCGTAACTGTTCATAGAAGACTCAAAGCGCGGGTTTCAGTTAAACCGAGCTGCTAAACAACAGCTTAGCATGGAAGTCTGCACGAGAACATTAACCAGAACAGATCAGTTTCTTACCTCGAATAAATATGTAATTTAGCATACAAATTATGACAAAGTTATATTCCGTCCTTCTTAGTCATATCACAACCTCAACCAACGTATCTTATAGTTTATCTGATGTTGACAATAAACGTATAATATTTACACGTAAATTGAGCAACCTGGTGTATTAATTATAATTAATTACTTAGGCCACTATTAAACTCAGCCACCTGAGAGGTAGCAAAATGTCCCGAAAGATGCGATAAAAAATCATAACAAGTCAATGAAATATTTTACAATAAAGATGTGTGTGTTTCTTTCTTTTGTTGTTATAGTAACGTCGAATGTTATAATGGGTCTGAATTTCTTTAATAAAAGAATATAAATTGTTAAATGGACAATCTTACCATGTAAATCCTTAAATTATTTTATATTTGCCAAATGGGAACCTTAGGAAAGTGGTTGTAGCCATAAAATGTTGCTTTTTTTCAACAAAATCATTGTACATACGAATTACAGAAACAAAGCCAACGTTTGATAACATACGATAAATATTTAGAATGACACTTTCCCCAATCTCAATATATAATAAAAAAATTTACTTGATAATTTTACTCTATAAAGATAAAATAAAACACCGTGAGACTGTAAACATTATGTGAAAACTTGTAGATATTTCTTTGATACGTTTGTGTGAAAAGTTACAGTTATTTCTTGAATACACCTGTGCGAAAACTTACAGTTATTTTTAATACGCCTGTGTGAAAACTCACAGTTATTTCTTTAATATATCTCTGTAAATACTTACACTAGTGTTGTCCTAATTTTTATAAAACTATTGTATTTTAAATTGTGGGCATGGTCTACAAAGGGCAATAAACTATAATTATCTTATAATGATTATTAAGTTCCGAATGATCATCTAGTTGCCTCCACGTATAAAACATATGATAATTTTTGGTTTTTGAAAATTGTGTTTATGTAACATTTTTCGTTTTAAGATTTCTTATTTCCCTATGTTACATCAGTTTGTTTTCATATACATGTTCATTAATGATATAGTTAACACGTTTCATGTACGGCTCGGATGTGACTTACATTACTCTATATATAAAATTCCGCTAGGAGTAACCTAGGAAAGGTGAAGGAAGAAAATAAAAATGTTAGACAACTAATTCGAAATAATAAACTACACATGTATATTGTTCCGTTACTATTCACCATGAAGTAACACAACATGGCTAATAGTAACACAACCTATGGTGAATAGTAACACAACATGGCTAATAGTAACACAACTTGTGGTGAATAGTAACACAACCTATGGTGAATAGTAACACAATCTATGGTGAATAGTAACACAATATGGTGAATAGTAACGGAACATGGCTAATAGTAACACAACATGGTGAATAGTAACACAACCTATGGTGAATAGTAACACAACATGTCTAATAGTAACACAACCTATGGTGAATAGTAACACAACATGGTGAATAGTAACACAACATGGCTAATAGAACACAACATGGTGAATAGTAACACAACATGGTGAATAGTAACACAACATGGCTAATAGTAACACAGTTCACCACAAGTTGTGTTACTATTCACCATAGGTTGTATTACTATTCACCATAAGTTGTGTCCATTATTCGCTATCTTCTGTTACTATTCGCCATGTTCTGTTACTACTCTCCATAGGTTTTGTTACTATTAGCCATGTTCTGTTATTATTCACTATAAGTTGTGTTACCATTCGCCATGTTCTGTCACTATTCACTATAGGTGGTGTTACTATTCGCCATGTTCCATTACTATTCCCCATGTTCCATGTACTGTTCACCATGTTTTATTACTATTTATCACGTTCCGTTACTATTTGCTATGTTTTACTTAAACTTTGTAGATTAATGGAATACAACAAAATGTACTGTAAAATACAAGTTATTGGTTGTACATTCTCGATTATCATTTTGAAATATATTAAAGTTTTCTAATAATATCATCGTTCTTATTAAAGTTACGAAAAGACGTCTGAGAATTCCTGAATACTCAGATTATCGGTTTTCATGTCTGAAAATGTTTCTAGCCTACTGAACATGATTAGTCGCCATCCGTATTGTTCCGTACAGGATTTAAATACCATGATGTTCTGTTGTATACTTCGTAACTTTAGAGCTGGTGGCGAAAAGATGGAATTCAGTATGTTTCTTTATTGTTGAAATAGAGGTAAAGAAATAATTAGCACTGACTGTCTATGGAAGCAGTCCTTATCAGCCTGTATGTAATCTATGAACCACTTGATCCGATAGAGCTTCATTAAATGTAAATAGATAGTGAGTTGTTTGTTTGTTGTTAAATTTTACGCGAAGCTACTCGAGGGCGTGGAATATATCAATGACGATGAGACAGTGTTGTTGGTTAGCGTTTTTAGTGGTGTTTAGACATGACCTATGTCACGATACCAGTCTAGACGTAATTAGACTTGTATTATCAATATTTAACATCGAATTATAACATTCCCCAGAAAAGGCCTAACCTTCTGATGAACGAAATTCTACAATGAGTTTAGCAATGAAAGTCTTAAATATAAGTACTTCTATTATTCTTAAATATAAGTACCTCTATTTTAAAAGACATCTGTTTTAAAATGCCCCTTAGTGACATAGCGGTATGTCTGCGGACTTATGCTGAATAGAAATCGGGTTTCTATACCCGTGGTGGGCAGAGCACAAACAGCCCTTTATGTAGCTTTGCGCTTAATAACAAACAACGACAACTGTTTTAAAATAATTCTATAGCAAAGACAATTGGATTTTAGAATTAATTATTTTAATATGCAATAATATTTATAAATTAAGATTTGCCATCCGTAACTATTCTGAGTGTATATGTTTTTTTCGGAAGTTCCAATTGTTTCATAACATATTTAAAACTTATCTCTGTTTCTTGCTTTATTGGGAAGTTCATATATTAGTTTTAATAAATGAGTTACACATATTAAAAGTTACGACTGCTAAGATCGCGATCCATAAAGTGTATAATGGAGCGAATTTAACAAATTAACGTACGTAATCTGGCTTCATTATACAGACAATAATATTTATTATAATCGAAACTCTACCAAGCACAATTTCTTCGTAAAAAAAATGTGTTTCATTAAAATCTGCACTCAGCAAAATGTCTGTAAATTACAATAGATTTCGAAATAAATTGTGTTTGTTTCCATATTGAGCTATTAAACAATACAAATATTACCCAGACATATTATAAAATCTGGTTATAGGATCAAAAGTTTCCCTCAAATATGGCAGTGTTACAACAAACCTTTTTCTTCTAATGAAGTGATGCTTAGATAACCAATTTCCATTTAAAACGGCGTGGTTTAAGACTATCAGATGTGCCGTATGGGAGTAAGTACTCGTTTGTAGTTAAGCAAAAAGCTGCACAATGAGCTGGCTATCTGCTCCGAAAACTGGTGAAGCATAGAAGCCAATAAACCTCAAATTCAAGATTAAAAATTATATATATGTGTGTATGTATCTTATCCAAATACAAAATATTCAGATGTAAAAATGAATGTCAAAAATCTGTTGTGTATTCTGTCTTTACTGGTATTTGGATTACATTTTGAGATATGATGTTTTTACGTCATTGTTTTGAAGTTTCCGACAACTTTCACCCACTTATTTTTTCTTATTTTATATGTTCATTACTACTATATATATATATGCCTTTCGTAACTCCTCAGTGTTCCGCTAATAGTACAGAAAAAAAGTCTTACTTGTGCAAATTGATTAAGTTATTGTAAGGCATACCTTACGTGATAGAAATAATGCTACAGTCTATAGGTCTGTATCTTTACTAATGGCCGAAGATAAAGAAAACACCTGGTGTCCTCAACAGACGCTTTTTTTGTACTTGGTTGTGGTTTAAATGATTATTTTCGATTTAATTCCTTCACGAGCAGCGCAGCAAGTTTACCACAGAAATGTGTGTACAAAAGTTTTGTAAATGAAACTAAAGAGGCACATTGAACATGAATGTAATTCTTTTAAGATTCTAAACAACCCCATTAAACTGCTGAGCTAATGCTGTAACACAGTAATCTTTTTCTACTTCAACACAATGTTATAATTGATATTGAATAGATCCGAGTAAACTACAAACTATATCTTGGGGATATATTATTGAGGAATTAAAATAAAATATTTGATTATATTTTATAACATGTGTATAACAAGGAGCAAGCAATATAACGCAATAATAGACTCTACTCCATGCCATTAAAAGGAATTTATAAAACTTTTACTTTACAACGTTATCTAAAGTCCTTGGGTGTTGTATTAAACCAATATATTATTATCGATCTATTTATAAAACTTTTACTTTACAACGTTATCTAAAGTCCTTGGGTGTTGTATTAAACCAATATATTATTATCGATCTATTTATAAAACTTTTACTTTACAACGTTATCTAAAGTCCTTGGGTGTAGCATTAAAACAATAGATTATTATCGACCTATGTATAACACTTGTACTTTACAAAGTTGGCTAAAGTCCTTGGGTGTAGCATTAAAACAATATATTAGTATCGATCTATGTTACAAGGATTATTGAACAATCAACAACTTCTCATGCACGTTGTACATTGGCTGTCTGTAAGATGTGTTATTTAATGTATTTGGTATTATGGACACGATATCTGTTAAATTTCAATTTATTTTCAGTATTATTATCATTTTGATAAGACAGGTATCTACAGTGAGTTTTGTTTTCTCAAGGTTATTGAGCTCAACTTGACTCAATAATTCATAAAATAACAAACACAAAGTAAGGTGATATTGTAATTTATCTTCTAACTGTTGCTGGAAAGGTAAAACCAAAACTTCAAACAATTTGGATTACAATATATCCGTGAAACAAAACATATTAGCTGTTACGTGTACGCCATTAGCGAAATTATATCATTTCCAACATACCTAGTTTGAGGCTGTTTTATTTTGGAATGATAGAAACATAAGTTATATCATTATTAAATCTTGACACTCTGAGTAGATTCTGACATAAATTACACGCATATTTGACTTTTGTTGCTGCCTGGAAATCATTAACTTACTTAGTTAGGTAAACATTTATAATTCATATATTTTCTAAATCATTAGCGTAATTCTGTGGTTTAGCCAGAACATAAACAATTTATAAGGATAATTAGAAAGTTGAATGCCATAGTTTTCGTCCTGTTTTTTCTTTGTAAGACCTAGTAACTTGAGCCTTATTCTATCTACTCCACCTGTCTATACAGGATCTTCAGTTATGTGAATTTTACGATAGTTATATGACTATGGCTAAGCAAAATATCTTATTCTTCTAGATAGGTAAATATACTGGAGGTTTATTGGCTGTATTCCTGTGGTTTAAATCCTCATCAAGCCCTTCCTTCGTATCACTTGGTTCTGAGTAACTGTTTCATTTCGTTCCTTTCTCCTACTGTGTGATGTGGTTAGGTTTTCAGTTTCATCCTCATGGATATGTAGACATCTATAAATACATATAAACGTATGCGTGTGGGCCCTGCAAGTGGTGTTACTGATACTAAGTGTGTAGGTTTCAGTTAAGAAATACGTACATACAAGAAATATTTTTCCTTCCACATAAATGAAGACTCCCATGAACGCTCGGATAAAACCAATTATCGCTGGAAGTTTTGTTAAAGTAGCTATTCAACAATACAGTAAATACTGTACAATAATCCAGAATGGTAACAATACAGTAAATACTCTACAATAACCCACAATGCTGTTATTTTTTATAAAATATGTTTTAAGTATATATCTGTATCATTAGTGTTCATAAGATTAGGTCTACATGTTATAATAACCTAATAGTTTGTTGGTGGTGTTACTGTAGAGTAATATCGTTACGTCATTTACTAATATCAATATCTTGGTAGTTTGTTGTTGGTGTTACTGTAGAGTATTATCGTTACGTCATTTACTAATATCAATAACTTGGTAGTTTGTTGTTGGTGTTTCTGTAGATATTTATTGCAACGTCTTTTACTAATATGAATAACGTGGTAGTTGATGTTGTTGTTACTGTAAAGTATTATTGTAGCGTCATTTATTAATATCAATAATTTGGTAGTTTGTTGGTGGTGTTACTGTAGAGTATTATTGTAACGTCATTTACTAATATCAATAAGTTGCGTAACGATAATACTCTACAGTAACACCAACAACAAACTACCAAGTTATTGATATTAGTAAATGACGTAACGATATTACTCTACAGTAACACCAACAACAAACTACCAAGATATTGATATTAGTAAATGACGTTACAATAATACTCTACAGTAACACCAACAACAAACTATAACAAACTACAACGTTATTCATATTAGTAAAAGACGTTGCAATAAATATCTACAGAAACACCAACAACAAACTACAACGTTATTCATATTAGTAAAAGACGTTCCAATAAATATCTACAGAAACACCAACAACAAACTACAACGTTATTCATATTAGTAAAAGACGTTGCAATAAATATCTACAGAAACACTAACACAAATACAACATTATTCATATTAGTAAAAGACGTTGCAATAAATATCTACAGAAACACCAACAACAAACTACAACGTATTTCATATTAGTAAAAGACGTTGCAGTAATTATCTAAAGAAACACCAACACAAATTACAACGTTATTGATATTAGTAAAAGACGTTGCAATAATTATCTACAGAAACACCAACAACAAATTACAACATTATTCATATTAGTAAAAGACGTTGCAATAAATATCTACAGAAACACCAACAAGAAACTACCACGTTATTGATATTAGTAAATGAGTTGGTGTTTCCGTAGATAATTATTGCAACGTCTTTTACAAATATGAATAACGTGGTAGTTTGTGTTGGTGTTACTATAAATCATTACTGTAACTACTTTTACTAATATTGAAGGATAATTTACTCAAGAAATTAGAAAAAAAAATTATAATCTTATGGAGACTATCATTTCAATATAGGATAATCCTTGTGGTGGATAGAACTTTCAGGGAATTAGTAAGTACAATACATGAATACATTATATAAAGATTAACGAGTATCTTTCCGAAATCATACTATTTTTACGACTTATTTTACTCCAAATCTCTATTAATGATTTTACAAGAAAACATATCTACAAATCTGGATGGTAGCTCAGTTCTGTATGACATGTTGTTTTATGAATTATAATCTGAGTTAAAGAAGCGTTGTGGCAAAATTTAAGACAGTCTCGTGCACTGAGGAATTAATATAAAGAAATAAACCAACATTATGATGGCTTTAGTATGATAGATGTTATTTTGCCTAACCAGGAAACTAATACACCTATTTTTGGTGTTATTAAAATGCCTACATGTACCGCTATTATATATATATATGTATGAAAGCATACCAGTCGGATTAGTTGTGCATTAGTTTAGGTCTTTAGAACGAAATACTGCACCTATACTATGGTGTGAATATTACTTTCTCTCAATCGGACAAAGTGTTTTCGATATCTATGTATAAATCAAACACCTGGAGTTGAATCCTCTAGAAGCTTTATGAAGCTAACATTTTATGCATTACTGTTCAAACCACGCATGTTGAAGGTTCTACAGAGAATTACTGGAACATCTTTTACTAATATCAATAACTTGGTAGTTTGTTGTTGGTGTTTTAGCAGAGTATTATTGTAACGTCATTTACTAATATCAATAACTTGGTTGTTTGTTGTTGGTGTTACTGTAGAGTATTATTGTAACGTCATTTACTAATATCAATAACTTGGTAGTTTGTTGTTCGTGTTACTGTAGAGTATTATTGTAACGTCATTTACTAATATCAATAACTTGGTAGTTTGTTGTTCGTGTTACTGTAGAGTATTATTGTAACGTCATTTACTAATATCAATAACTTGGTAGTTTGTTGTT
>NW_013666418.1:96467-99740 GCF_000517525.1 Limulus polyphemus
ATCAATAACTTAGTAGTTTGTTGTTGGTGTTTCTGCAGAGTATTATTGTAACGTCATTTACTAATATCAATAACTTGGTAGTTTGTTGTTGGTGTTTCTGCAGAGTATTATTGTAACGCCATTTACTAATATCAATAACGTTGTAGTTTGTTGTTGGTGTTTCTGCAGAGTATTATTGTAACATCTTTTACCTTTTTCGTAATATGAATAACGCGGTAAGTTTTTGCTGTTTATATATGGTAAATTAGATTTTCTTACTCATTAACAATACCTATTCTTTAAAGGTACGCTGTTTATAGTCATAGATATCAAATGTTTCAACTATATATACGGTCTAGAATCATTAATATTACGTTCCTGTAAGACATAGTAATACTATATAATCTATATTTTCACGTTCAAAATACTTTAAGCTTGTGTAATATATATATATTGAAAATAAACGGAGGAGTTAAGTTATTGTAACACCTAAATGGAACAGAGTATAGAGTATTGAATTAGTTCATGAGCTATTGAAAATAGCACGTTTAGGAACTTTCGTAGCCATTTCGACAGAATATAAATCAGAAACCGTTTTGAATCTCAACTCTTAGTTAGAGCACAAAAAAGAAAATATTATCTTAAAATTTTTTATCTTAACTAATTTTAGATTAGAAAACATGTCACGTGCATAACGAAGCAGGTCTGGTTTATCAGTTTTGTAGTGATCTCATGTGCTGTTGTTTATTTAAATCTTTTAGTACGCGTATGATATCAATCAAACGACAATTGTGCACGTTTTAAAGACTGATGAACTCCTAAAAAAAGAGTTCTCAATATTACATTTCTATAGTAAAACCGTGTAATCTACATTTAAACGTATTAACCTGACGAATAAAGTATTTAAAGATGTACTACTTGCTAGGCTACAAAAGATAATAGTAACAAACATCTGTTTTATATTAGTTCTATTATTCAGGTGCTTAAGACAAATCTGGAAGTCTTAAAGTTGCATAAACGTAGCTTATTCTCAACTTCAAATGTGATTGAATTATTCCTATACATAAAAAGTACAGTAAAACAAATACCAAATATAATGCAGTCCAACCTACTTATACCGTGTTTGTTTAAACTTCGGATAGTTATTACATATAGCTTTAAATGTCCTCTCGTCGTCAGTTGGATCTGTCGCACGTATACTAACTTCCAAACCCGAGTTTTGTCTTTTTGAATAACGTGCACATTTAGTAGAAAATTTGCCCTTTCAATGTATTGATACTTAAGTTAGTCGTTTCCAGATTTGTATAGTAGCTTGCGACAACCATTAATAAGCTTCATATATCTCGAAACGTTTACAACAAAATATTTAGGTGATTTCTATGAATTATCATTTTATACGACTAAGTTTGAATACACATTCTGTATGGAATAAAAAGTCAACTGAAATGTAAACTAAAAAAAAATGTTCAGTCACTGTCAGATACTTAAAGTACTTACAATATAAGTTCATGCTTTTGACCATTATTCATTCATCAATCCACTTTTAATGGGACTTCTTATTCCTCCACCCCCACAAAAAATTGCTAGATATGCTACAATGGTGAAAAAAATTCTTATTCTTTCCAACTTCTATGAATAATTTGTAGCTCTAGAAAATTATAAATTTATTCAATTTCCAAACGCCAGAAATGTTATAAATCAGCAGTAAAACGAAGTTATTTGTAATTCAAACCTCGTATTATTTCCCAATAAATATGACCATGCATGATACAGGTATCCAAAACATTAATACAATAATATCGTTTAAAAGACACGAGTTATTGAAATAATAATAAGTTTTCAGATTGTGATAAATTTCTATCCGAACGTTGCAAACACTGAAACTAGTGCTAGAAGAAGATTCCTTTATGATAGAGACAGTGGCCTAAGGATTAAAAAAAAAAGATAAAATTGACATGGTCTTGATGTGTCGTTTCTTCTATATATTGCTAAGCATACAAAAATGACAGTAAATTAATCTGAAATCGTCATAAATAAATACATAAGTCTATAGATGTGAGGATTTAAGGGTAATTAAATAATACTTCTTATTCTACTGGAAAACTCAAATAATTTATTACACACACGTGAAAGTGAAGTAGATTCCAGCTGAAAACGTAAACTGTAGATTTAAGTATAGTTTTTGCAGTAGCTATGAATCATGGAAGTTATTACAGTAAGAATGTTTTTGAAAGGCCTGTATTTCTAATGTATATATATGTCAAATAATACAGTGATTTAAAATCGTATATGCGTGTTTCATTACTATGAATGTCAAGCCTACAAATGACAAAACACGCCCTAGGAAATGAGAACAATATAACTGTATAAACCAGTTTAAAGTAGGCTAATACTGTTTCTTCTGATAAAGTGTCATTGCTGTATCAAAAAGAACACTTTTTTCTTTGCTTACGAAGTAAGGTTTTCAACTATCTGTTCTGTATATAAAACAAGAAACGTGACGTCTGGTAGGATTTCCAAAGACTGCGACAAATGGTCTGTTCTCGAACAAGCCAGCTCATTTTGTGGAAACGTCCGAGAAGAAATCACTTGCCTAGGTAAATAATATAGCCAGTAAAGTTCAAACTACTTACTGTATGTTTTATTATGTTAAAGATAAGCTCTGACCATTTGATATGATCAAAGTTAGAAACTACTAGGAATAAGAGTAACTTAAGCAAAGTTTATGAATACAGACAAAGTGGTACCAGAGGCATTTAGCTTGGCACAAGACTAGGTTTAACTTAATGAAATTAAATGGGTTGGGATAAAGAAAGGATCCAAAGTTTCCTTATGCTTGATATTTTCATGTGACAGCCATGTTGGAGGTATTTCGGATTACAAGTATTCTTTTAGAATTTATACAGCACAAGTCATTGTAAACGTATAGTTTCTACATCGTTATATACTTCTTCCAATACCTTTTCAAACTGTGGTAAAAATTTAACATTTATGTTATTAATAATAATGTTTAGTTTATCTTTAAGTTTCTTGATAATGTTTAATTTTAGGTTTCTTGATCATGTTTAGTTTATCTTTAGGTTTTCGGTGCATTTATGCTCCTTGAATTGAGTGGCTTGTTTCCAATAACAACTTTTATTAATTTTCAGCCTTGGTATGGTAACTATAAGATGCCGTATTTTCTACCTAGTATAGTTAAAACCGATGTTTTAAAGGGCCCGCAAAGACAATCTGAGGGTCGCAGGTTCGAATCCCCGTTACACCAAACATGCTCGCCCTTTCAGCCGTGGGGGA
>NW_013666418.1:100109-107896 GCF_000517525.1 Limulus polyphemus
GTATTGAATATAAAAATTACTTGAATTTCACGATACGCAGAGTTAAAATAAAACTACACCAGTTTGTAATGAATATAAAAATTACTTGAATTTGACGATACGCAGAGTTAAAATAAAACTACACCAGTTTGTAATGAATATAAAAATTACTTGAATTTGACGATACGCAGAGTTAAAATAAAACTACACCAGTTTGAAATGAATATAGAAATTACTTGAATTTCACGATACGCAGAGTGAAAATAAAACTACACCAGTTTGTAATGAATATAAAAATTACTTGAATTTCACGATACGCAGAGTGAAAATAAAACTACACCAGTTTGTAATGAATATAAAAATTACTTGAATTTCACGATACGCAGAGTTAAAATAAAACTACACCAGTTTGTAATGAATATAAAAATTACTTGAATTTCACGATACGCAGAATTAAAAGAAAATTTAACGAAGAAATAAAGAACTTCGCCAACAGTATTAGTAACATATTCTTTCCAAAAGCTTGGGTAAAGTTTGTTGTGCATTTTAGTTAAATGTTAACAAAAAAATGAAGCTCATGAACTCTATCTCATCGCTCAAGAGCTTTTCATGCACGATTCATACGCTTCATGAACACATCAGTCTTATAAGTCTTCATTTGAAATATAATAACATAGCCGGATAGGAACCCTCAACATTCGATCATTTTAAGACGTTATTCTTTTTATGTTTATTAGTTTCTTTTTTTAGCTGCAATTAGTTATTTTCGCGATAATGGACTAAAAAAAAAACTTACAGCTCTGAGAATTTAATCGAAGAACTTGCAGAAACCACTGTCTGAAACTTCAGGTTTCTAGGTGATAAAAACGAAACTTCGCCATACCTCTAATTACTGATGTATAGTTCAAAGGCAGCTGGTTGAATCATAATTTATATTGATGGAGACAAGTTGATGTAATAATAATATCACACTTAAAAAAGAATATGATGGCCATTCGCTGTTATGTAAGGATAATCGCAAAGAAGACGAGAGCTTAAAAAGGAATGTGACGCCAATCACAAAGGAGACGAGAGCAAAAGCCTTCACACTTGGACGCCCCTCCCTGGATTTACACTGCAGAACATAGCATTAGCTCTCAGGCATCCTTCTTATGTTGATTATACATATCAAGTTTAAAAGTTACACGCGCTTTCATAGGTAGTTAGGACTTGTAAAATTTCTTTTTTATAAACCCCTATGGTTAATGTATATATATATATATTACATCTTACCTTACTGTTTCTAGTAAGATCCATCGTAAGTAAATACAGCCACATCCCGCAAAGTAGAAACCTTATTCACACTAACATTTTCCCGTCCATGACCATGTGATGATTATGAAACCAGTGACGTCACTGGAATAGGTCGCGTTCTCTATTGTCTGTATGGTTTGACAAGGAAAAGTTAAGTTTTTCTGTTGTTTTCTCACTCTACTTTAGTTGGATTGTTTTATTTCTGAATGGACTTTGTTAAGTTGTGTAATTTATTTGTTTTTTGACCAAATTGAGAATTAGATAGAACTTAAGAATCAGGTATACGTCTTTTATGGAAAGAAACGAAAGTGATATTGTAACTTAAACATATTTTATTCATTTTTAAGTTTTTATAATTATGTTTTCTATAAGTTTAATGATTAATATTGATAAGAGAAGTAACGCTTTAGAAAAGTAGACATTTTGATTATTGTTCTTCTCAGTCAGAGAATTAATGGTACGTGTTGTTCTTAGTCAGAGAATGTCACATACAATTAATGATACGTGTTGTTCTTAGTCAGAGAATGTCGCACACAATTAATGATACGTGTTGTTCTTAGTCAGAGAATGTCACATACAATTAATGATACGTGTTGTTCTTAGTCAGAGAATGTCACATACAATTAATGATACGTGTTGTTCTTAGTCAGAGAATGTCACATACAATTAATGAAACGTGTTGTTCTTAGTCAGAGAATGTTGCATACAATTAATGATACGTGTTGTTCTTAGTCAGAGAATGTCACATACAATTAATGAAACGTGTTGTTCTTAGTCAGAGAATGTTGCATACAACTACTGATATATGTTTTCAACCAAAAAAAATTTACTTAAAACTACTGTTACATGTTCTCTTGTCAGAGAATGTCACATTCAATTAATGATACGTGTTGTTCTTAGTCAGAGGTTTGTTTGTAATTAAACACAAAGCCACGTGTGTCACATACAAATAATGATATGTGTTCTCAACCAAAAAAATTTACTTAAAACTACTGTTACATGTTCTCTTGTCAGAGAATGTCACATTCAATTAATGATACATGTTCTGCTCAGTCAGAGAATGTTGCCTGGAACTAATGGTACCTCAAACGATGTCCGTAAATGAATGTTGCTAATATCTATGAAACATATTTTATAGAAAGAAGTAAAGTATTCATAACCTATTAGCTTGAATTCATTTGAATTGATGTTGTATTCAACGTGTTTAATTTGTTTTTGTTTTTTGAAGAGCTTAAACACTTATAGTTTTATCTGAAGAGCTTAAACACTTATAGCTTTATTTGAAGGTGAGATAGGAAAAATTCTGTTTGAAAATATGAAATATTGTTTGATATTTCGTTGAAATGATACAATTATCAAAAAGACGTAAACATCATCTTCAGTTAATTTTACTGATAACTGATGAACAGTGTATAATACTCCATGTAACTGTAAACAGGTTACATCCAGAATAGACGATTTTATATTTCTTTTTGTAAACATATTGAATAGCAAAGACACCATATTTGTGAAACAATGCATTTTAAACTGTATAAGTAAAAACTG
Organism: Limulus polyphemus; assembly: GCF_000517525.1. Classification (NCBI taxonomy): domain Eukaryota; kingdom Metazoa; phylum Arthropoda; class Merostomata; order Xiphosura; family Limulidae; genus Limulus; species Limulus polyphemus. Next base: position 102,927 of record NW_013666418.1, read on the forward strand.
TAAGAAAAGCATTTTTCATTAGCCATACTAATGGCCAGTTTGATTTTTAACTTCGCTCTAACTGCGTATAGGAAGTTATCACTAATAAAAAAAGTGAATCATTTAAAACTATTGGAGAATTGTACAAGAAAATATAACATCAATGAATTAAAAAAATAAAGAAAATAGAACAGGAGTTATTCATGGTTCATATAAAAATAGTTTTAAATAACAAGAGCATTTCATTAATAATAATACGTAATAGCAACTGTAATTTGCGTATTGACATGTACAAAATAATGGAAAAATACTGTTCATGAAAGAACATTAATTAAGCGTGTGAATGGTTGTTTCCATGCTATTTTATAATTTATAATCATTGATATATTCTTTACTGTTTCGTGCTTGAAATTGTTAGAAAATTAAGTCCGAACTTTCACATAAATTTCGCGTACGTGATGGTCCGTGCTAGAGTAGTTGATTATTTAGAATTCTCAGGTTGGCAGGTTTTAATAATGGATAAGTAAGCGGCACTACGTGAAGTTGAATGTTTTATTATTATTATTTTTTGTGTCTCGGGCCTAACTGGGCTGGTATGGTCACAGGCCGCTAATAAACCTCTAAACATATATATACGGGCCTCTTTGAAACAGTAATATATTCAGAATTTTAAATACACATATTGAGGATTCTAATACAACCAAATTCGCCGATGTCTCGAGTTATTTAACTTGTAATTTCATTAGTTGAAAGAAGCTACAGTTTCGGGCTGCGAGCTGAAAGTGGGTCGACAAGAGTAACGAATAAACTGTAACTCCACTCTGAATAATGTTAAAAATAATTTCAGAATTTAACATCCATCTAGCTAGACGATATATATATAGATATAGTGGACACGAATAATTTATAAGCCCCCATAAATGAAATACTTCAACCCTGCACGATCCAATATTTTATTTTACCCAAAAATGCCAAGAGAAAATGGAAAACGGTTTCAGGATACTTGGGTAAGTAAACACATTATGCTAATATAATAATAGGTAGGCAAACAAAGATTTATAAACATAAGGAAAAGTTTATTGATGGTGGAACATACTAGATATTTCTTCAGGTATGACGAAGAAGACAGACCAATGTTCTGTCGAAACATCTAGTATGTTCCACCACCAGTAAACTTTTCCTCATGCTTATAAATCGTTGTTTGCCTACCTATTATTACCGTTTCAGGATAATGTAATGTTTTCTGTCCCGACTGAGAAAAACTAGCACAGACCCTAAAAATGATTTTTTACAGATACGTATATAAAAAAAAGTAATATTAGTGAGAGCTCAAAGTCTTGGTTAAGTGCACTACATAGCTACAGGGTAATTTATTAGAATTTTTAGACGTTGTTTGTCTGGCAAGAGTAAGTAACGTTATTATTTCACGAGGGTAGTTTTACTTATTTGCGGTGATCGGTAAAAACATCTAAGTGTTTCCATTTCTAAACGAAACTTCTGCACAAAAACATAAAATTGTTAAATTGATCCTTTTTTTTCTATTTCTATTTAGCTATTTCCTTTTCAGTGAACTATGAACGTAAAGCATTTCAATAAATAAAGAACATAAGAAAATTATCACATGGTATAAGTTCTGTTTTCCTCTTAAGGATGCAAAAAAAAAAAATTCAAAGACAAACATCATCTTACACGATGAAATTTGGTTGAATGGGTCTGAAGACGAAAGGCTGAAGACTTTCGAAACGTCGTCCTCTACACTTGTGTTTCTACAACAGGCAGTTGTCGTCCATTTAACCAAGTTTCATCGTGAATATTCTGTCTAAACAATCTATCAAATAATATAATCTTACGCGTTTTTCTAGTTTGTGTCAGATATATATATGTAAAGTTTATGAAGTAAAACCAGGGGGAAAATCTGTGTGTTATGTTAAAATATAATGGAGTAAAGAGTAACGTATCTATGAAGAATGAAATCGCTTTGTTTATGTAGAAATTTTTAATTAGTGATATGTGTATTGTTATTTTTCATTTAACAAGAAATAGCTAAACGTCACTATAAAGTAATAAACTATATATGCATATACGTTATTTGACGAGTAATTATAATACATTATTGTTGTGTACCTCGGATATTACACCATTATTTTCATATATTATGTGAATGCTACACCATTATTGTTACATACCTCCGATACTACACCATTATTTTCAAATTTAGTTTAGATACTATATACTATTATTGTTGTATAACTCGGATATTACACCATTATTTTCATATATAATGTGAATGCTACACCATTATTGTTACATACACCATTATTTTCAAATTCAGTTTAGATATTATACTATTGTTGTTGTATACCTCGGATATTACACCATTATTTTCATATATTATTTGAATGCTACACCATTATTGTTATATACCTCCGATATTACACCATTATTTTCAAATTTCGCTTGAATACTACACCAATATTTTCATATTTAGTTTGGATACTATACCATTAATGTTAAATAACTCGGATACTACACCATTATTGTTATACCCCTCCGACACTACACCACTATTATTCAAGCAAAATGTATATAACGTTTAAATGCTTTAAATTCATCATGACACGCAAACGCTAATATTTCTCGCCAACACATATAGATAGATAAATAAAGCTATTTTCCAATAGTTTTATCTTGAATAATTTTAAATTAGAAAACATACGCGAATAAAGAAGTGGATCTAATTTAGTAATGATGTGTACAAAATGTTGATACTTACTCTAAACTTTGTATTAATAATGAAGTCATATTCTCCTGATTCCAAAGAACCTCTGAATATTATATTTCTATACAATAATACTGTGTAATCTAAAGTTCCTTGTTAGACATCATTCAATTCATCATAGCTAAGATCCAAGTTTATGAGGTGGATTTTAATTATGAATGAAATCAATTGAGGAATATTTATGTAAGTGTGTTTGTCTGTCACATAATTTTGTATCACACGTTCTCCTAGGTACGTGAAATATTTACGACGTTAATTCATGTATAATCATGTTATGATTACGAAATTCTCCACCTTTTATCGTGTTCGGATTTATTTCTAATGGACAATACTATTCAAGTGTTTCAAACTGTTATACTGTAATGTACTTAAATCACCGGAGGTATTAGTTAAAAATTGTTTTTATATCTATGTTTTTACATTATATTTCGGATATATTGTGCTAAGACGTAGCACGTTCTAAAAATACGTTGTTGATTAACACTTTTTTTTTTCTCTTGGTGACCGTAGAAAGTATCAAATATAACAATGTTATTCGCTAGGAAAAGTTTTAATCTTTCTCTATTGAAGATTCAAAGATAATATGCTATATAGAGAGAAAACTAGACGAAGACACTCGCATATTATCTTTGAATCTTCAATGGAGAAAGATTAAAACTTTTTAAAAAATACCGCATATATATATAGAGAGAAACTAGACGAAGACACTCTGCGGTATTTTTTAAAGAAACTTCCTGACTCTTGGATCTTACAATATATCAAAACAAACCAGTTCTCGGTACGCTTGTTACTTGCTGTTTATTGTTGCCGAAACTGGCTGTCAGGAGAAGATAAGTCTTTTGGATGAGAAGAAGTGGGAATATGAATGGCCGTTTACCTCTATTTAAAATGGTCTAAGTACTTTTTTTCGGAAATTACAACAAGTAAAATTGAATAGAAAACACTGGAATGAAAGGTAAAAAAGTTCACAAATAAAAAAAGAAACAGTCTTAGTATTTTGGTGTTAAATGTTTTACGTCTTTTATTTACTAAACAAAATTAGTTCTAGTTACAAAATCCATACGCTTCTTACGTTTTAATCGATAAACAATATTTATCTTGAATAAAATAACCTCTACAGATCTGTACACCAACCTGTCTTTATTGATCGTACGTGTAAGATGCTAAACTTATACCGGTTTCAAGTTAATATGTAGGATTTTCTAGAACAAATATACTGTTAGCCTGCTTTTAGAAATACACAGAATTCTTTGTTTTCCTCGTTTCAAGTACATACAAAATACTGTTTTAGAATGGCGAGGGTTGCTCTTAAGCATTATAAGATTTTAAGGTTACTATTCAAACTCAGTTTGCTGACCGTCATCAGTATCCAGTGGTTTATAGTTCTTGAAGTATTCTTATGATCTCTTCTGTTTTAACTTGAGTTTTAACATCCTTGGACTGCATGGAAGAAAGCGTAAATTACCTGATCTGAAATAAAGAAAAAATAACAGATAAACATAGCGTGTTAAGCTTTATACTCAGCTGCAAATAACTAATTCTAATCTTCATTATGAAGAATACGGTTACATTATGACTGCAAAAAACATCATTAACAATGAATTTGATATTGAACAAAACTCCTAAACATTTAATTTTAATAATTCTATTTAACGGTTATTGGTTTAGTTGTTAGTTTAAGAATTCTGATTTTTCTTTTGTTGTCATCGTTTGAATTTAAAAGCTAAAAAGAACAATGTAAGGACTGTACTAGTTTGTATCTAAAATATAAATTTAGTCTTGTGATTCCAAGAAACATTAACTCAGCACAAATTACATATATGTATATATATAACAAACCAAATAGTTTCTATAAAATTATTACAACGTAAAACCAATCTGAAAAGAAAAATAATGGTTTAATTTTTGGCCATTTTATAGAATATTGTAATATATAATATTTCATAAGGTAAGACTTGCTAAATTAATTTGCTTGTCGCTATTTCTGTGGAAATTATATAATATCGAATCACTGATTTTAGTCTTAAGTCTTACTGTTTTTTTTTGAGCCATTAAGATTTACGGTTTCGAGTATCAGATAATTCAGTTTTTCAACGATAAAATATTTACTTTAACATTTCCTGTCCACTTACATTATTACTTGTCTTACCACGATCATTCGTTATGGTGGTTGCACATTTCCTGTCCACTTACATTATTACTTGTCTTACCA
>NW_013666418.1:108896-113402 GCF_000517525.1 Limulus polyphemus
TAATCATTCGTTATGTGGTTGCACATTTCCTGTCCACTTACATTATTACTTCTCTTACCACAATCATTCGTTATGTGGTTGCACATTTCCTGTCCACTTACATTATTACTTGTCTTACCACAATCACTCGTTATGTGGTTGCTTTCTGTATACAGAATTTACTGTGTTTCCGGAAACGGTTTTTGCATAAAGCTTTCGTTAAGGAATTAAAATGTTAAGATTATATAAAGTTTGCACGAATAACTATGTCATTAATTACTGTCAGATAACATAAGAATATATCATTTCTGACATTTGCTTGGAAGCCCGCCTTAGTAAGACATTTACAGCGTAGTAAATAAGTAGCAATTTTGTTTACAGCAAAGTTTATTGTGTAAACTTGTCTTGTGATATTTATAACAGAGTGTCATTGTTTCGTTAGAAATACCGCGATGAAGGAATTAATTAACCTCACGATGCTACCAGAACCTTTTAGATACAAAGATTTCCATATACTCTTGACATTCATGATCTACAACAAACCAAGTGTTCATTAAGCTAGAAGAACAGCTTGTTGTCCTTTCGAGTTACTTTGTCCTGGTTAATCAGTCGTCTATTTACGTTTTAGCCACAAAATATTGAGCTTACTTGACAGTTTTGTCCTTAATTTCGGTCTCGATAGATGACATTAAACACCAGTAAGTTACCAACAGACAAAGAAACTGTCACATGAAAACACTATTGGTTTCAATAACCCACGAAGGATTTGTAGATTTAAACTAAACATTACCATACTCCAAGCATACTGCCCCCCCCCCCACGCGGTATGTCTGCGGACTTACAACGCTAGAAACCGGGTTTCAATACCCTTGGTGGGCAGAGCACAGATAGCCCATTGTGTAGCTTTATGCTTAACTTCAAACAAACAGACCAAGCTTACTATATATATATATCAATGCAGTTATGTTGTGTGACAAAATAATTAAGCAGCCTTCTTAAGTCACTGCTGCTTTAATAGCATAATCGCCTTAAACCCAGCATTAGAAAAAAGCTCTTTCATATAGAGATACTATTCATTAGTTTCATGTATTTCATTAGTTTCATATATGATGAATCACACACACTATTTATTTTGATCTTCATTAATAAAATATATTTTATTTTATATTCACTTCTCTTTTAAGTCGGATCTCTGTCTTACATATATATATATACAATATTTTTTCAGTTTTTAATGGTATATGTTTAATGACGTTTATGACATTTTGGGTTAACATAGAATGTTTGATATTTAGAAACTCTCTATCGGAAATATAGACAAATTTCATATTTTATTCAATGTATTTGTACCTATGAAAGTTTAACTATGATGGCTAGACCTAGAGAAGTAAAATTTCTCTAATCATTCCTTTGCAACAACTTTGAGTAATGTTCATTTGTTTTTATTTTAGAATAGGCCGAGACAGCAGTTTCAACATATGCTAATATTGTTAATGGACATTTTCTTTTTTCTATAAACTAGCAGACGTTCCCTTTAACTTTTGGTTTGTTTGTAGTTAAGGACAAAGCTACACAATGGACTATCTGTGCTGTGCCCACAACGGGTATCGAAACTCAGATTTTAGCGGGCCCTTTTAATACGTCATATTCCCTTATATAGTCTGATTTAGTTTGTAATTTAGTTTTTATGTTCCCCAAAATAGAATAACATGTTAAAATAAAAATATATCAAAGGGTTCTCTTGCGCATTAAGTTATTTCCTCTTTTGATTTGAAAATTTAAAAAGCAGTTTGTGGTTTGTAAGTACAATTATTTATCGTATTCGATATATATTTTGTATATACATGTAGGCAGTGGTCGAGACGGAAACTTAGAAGTCCCGATATGAAACCCTATTAATTTTGCACGCCCATTAAAACAGTATGAAAAGTTTTGGTATACATGTTTGCTGTCCTAAAAAGTGTCTCTATAGCATACCGTCGTATAACGGCCCATTTGGACAGCTGGGTATACGCATATTAAGTATTATTTTTACACGTCAACAGGAAATATTGTAAGCACCTAGTAATAATAATAATGATAATAATAAATATATAGCTTCAAAAGGGGAATTTGATTTGTTGTAATATATTTTTATAAGTAGTTTTCAAGGATATTAACTTAGATTTTAAAATCTCGTTTTTGTGTTATATTCTTGAGAATGGGGTTAAGCATAAGAAGCAATTTCATCAAAATTAAACGTGTTACTTTCATTAACTTGTATCATGTTTTACATATTTCTATATAATCTCTCCTTATAGAATATGTTTTAGCGGGATTTTGAGAGACGTCCTCGTTCTTCTTTTATTTAGCTAACTATCATTAATAATTTCGCGCTTACTCTTACATCTTCAACATTTTAATTATATTTAAAAGAGAGACTTACGAATCCTCAATAATGAAAAATAATGACTACTTCAGAAACTTCTGGTTTCCAAAACCTTCTTCACAACTGATTTATAAGTTGTTCTTAAGAGATATTTTACTCACTAGTTTATTACTTTTTTTTTACTGTAAGGCAAAGCTGTTCAAAGCTGGTAAGACACACGTCTATGACAAAAAAGTTTTATTTATTTGCAACGTTTCGGACAAAAGCCCTTCGTCAGGCAGTTTAAACAGTGTTGCGTAGAAAAAAAAGGCTTAGACAGAATTGTTAAAGGGTAAGAATAATTTTATTAAGCGAACTTCTTTTAACAATGATTGGCTAAAATGTAAAGACGTGTATCATCACCCAACAAATTCTGTTTTTCTACAACCAACCGTAACAACAGTCAGCACGTGCAGTGTAAATTATTTCAACTATACGTTAATTTATCTACTAACAGTAACCTTGGTAATTGATGTTTCAATTTCTTAAGATGCTATTATTACTGGTAAGATTTTTTTTTTTAAAATATCAAAATAGTTTCGAAAGTGTTTCATTAAAACATCCAAGATTTGTAGCATAACTAGTGCTTTATTTTCTTTACATCTAATACCTGGCTCCTACATTTGTATTTGTTTCGTGTTTGTTTTAATTATTTCCCTTTTTTTTCATAAAAGCTTGTATAAAAGTTGACAATTTTGTTTATTTAAAAAACTTTTTAAAAATTAAGAAACTCACGTAAGTTAATTATACTGATTAGTTTCAATATCCCCTATTCCAAATTTAACTTTTAACATATTTTGATGTGTTTGTTTTACACACACAGTGTTCTTATAATACAATAAAGTAAAGATACCGTTAACAAAATAAATATATTATCCAAATAAAAACGCTGTATTTATTATTTAATTCGGCTTATGACGGTAATATTACTTCATTTCCCAAATTGTTGAAGTGACCAGTAAGAAAAAAAAGTATTATTATTAAGTAAATATTTTACTAAACGAGTATAATTGTATTATTAGAAATAAATTTTTCAAACTTATGATGAAGAGTTAATATATCCAAGCTACTTCGGTGACGTAAGTAATAACAATGCAACAATGATGTCAACTTCGGTCAATGGAGAATAATTGTTTAAAAAAATACGCGACTTCGCTCTTTAGGATGAAAATAATTGTTTAAAAAAACGCAATATCGCCGTTTAAGATGAAAACAATTGTTTAAAAAACGCCATTTCACTCTTTAGAGGAAAATAATAGTTTAAAAAACGCAATATCGCCCTTTATTTTTCGTAAAAGGCAAAATTACGTTTTTTAAACAATTGTTTTCATCCTAAAGGGCGAAATCGCGTTTCTTAAACAATTATTTTCATCAAAAAGTGTGACATCACGTTTTTAAAGCAATTCTTTTCACCCTAAAGGGCGATATTGCGTTTTTTAAAACAATTGTTTTCATTCCCCATAAGACAACATAACAGAGAAACAAGGGGAATTAAACTTCCTAATACATTATTTAGCACATCCTGTAGCAAGCTAATAGATTCATTCAGTTATCCTGTGTAAGTTTATCAGTTCGATCAAGAAGGTTATCAAACGATTTCTCGCAAGAATCGTGTTTCTATAAAACACAAACTTTTTTTGATGAAGCAAAAAATGGCGATTAAAGAATTTATAAAAAAACTATTAATTCATTCAGCTTATCCTCGAAACTAAGCAAATTAAAAAACACAGAAAAAACAACAAATGTTTCTTTAAAAATACCTTAATCTTATGTTGAGTAAAAACAAGTGTTAGAAGCAACACACTGGAAGGAAAGTAAGTCAGTTTTATTAACTAATAATCAAACCTAAAATATATTGGAAAAAAAAACATCATTTGAAATTAGAAAAAATCATACAACCCAAATCTCAATTACACAAATAAAACTTTACAAACATATCAGCAAAGGATACTCAAAAGCTAAAGGTAATATATATACATATACATATATATTAGTAAGTACTTTGTTATATATATATTTTAATGACTCTCACTTCATCATAATTCTACACGAAAATCATGTTCATGTATAATATATATATATATAAATGTAAAATTCATGTATAATATATATATATATAA
>NW_013666418.1:113587-118640 GCF_000517525.1 Limulus polyphemus
GTAGTATATATATATATATATATATATAGCTGAATTTGGTAGGAGTTATCTTGGGTAGGAGAGTTATCTAAAGATTATTTAAGCTGCATTCTTTTGCAGATTCGTAGTTATATAAATGTAAAAAAAACAACATGTTTTGTGCGTTTACTGGTAATTTCATCTGAAATGTATCTCACTAATAAAGAAAGGCAAATTTTTGTTTCGTAATTAGCACTATTCTTAAAGTACATAGTAATTTTAGATTAACTTAAATTATGGGAGATGCGGATGACGATGGAACTTGGAGCTCGTATTAAATTGGAAGCGGTCCCTAAGATTCCATTAAAAACATAATTTGTTTTAAGCATATCAGACACAATGCCAGGTTTTCGGTGTCTACCCCCATTTGTATCAATTACTGTATATAGCTAAGGGAAGATATGTTAATCTACTGATCGAAACTCATCAGAGCGAGAGTATTTCTGTTGTATGGCATCTTGTAGATAACCGACAACGCGTTACAGTGCGAGACAGCATATAGATTTAATGCTGATGCAGCCCTCACCCCCTTTATATAATAAGTTTTCCAAGGCTTATTTTATCCTGTGCTCAGTATGTTTATTGTATCGTTAAAGAACCGAGAAGAGGAAGGGTTGTACGTAATATTGACGATTCTATAAAAAATCACACTCTAACCGCTTATTCGCGCAAAATATCTTGAATATTATGCCATGTTGGAAGAAAATTCAGAATAACTTGTATATTTAATCACGTTTCTGTATTATAATTACAATAAATTGTTGTGAGTTAACCGCTCATTTCAGACAAAACATTGGCGATTCAGTTTATGGTTCAGAGAAAATAAAAACCAATGGGTTTGATTATGAAAATTAATCATAATGTTTCTCAACACTGTTACCAGTATTGTGATCGTATTTGCTACCAGTTTTCAAGTGTTTTGGTTTACTCGTTTGTTTGTTGTTAAACACAAAGTTACAAAGATATATCGTCATCCTCATGAGAATAATTATTCCCTTGGACATATTTGTCTTTTGGAAACATTATTTTATGTAACATTAGTTTAGGTAGCATTATGTAACATTAGTTTAGGTAACATTATGTAACACTAGTTTAGGTAATTATGTAACATTAGTTTAGGTAATTATATAACATTAGTTTAGGCACCATTATGTAACACTAACTTTTAACTAACATTGTGTAACATTATGTAACATTAATTTAGGCAACATTGTGTAACACAAGTTTAGGTAACATTATGTAACACAAGGTTAGGTAACATTATGTAACACAAGTTTAGGTAACATTATGTAACATTACCTTATAGCGAATTTGTAAAAACTTTCACGATTTTTGTCTCGTTTGCTTTTTGTATGAAAATCGTTTATGTTTCATAACTGAATGAATATGCTTGGTTGAATGAACAACAAAGAGTCATGACTGAATGAATATGCGTGGTTGAATGAACAACAAAGAGTCATGACTGAGGGAAGGATCTTTCATCTACAGCAACTTCTGTCTCTCCTTAAAAAAAATATTTCAAAATATTTGTATACATTAAGCGCAATAATGATTTTTAAACGAAACCGATTACATGAGAAGAATATATAATAACCAAAAATATAGATTTTTCAGCGAAACCGCTCATATAACAAGAATATATAATAACCAAAATATAGATTTTTTTAGCGAAACCGATTATATAAACAAGAATATATACTAGCCAAAAAATATAGTTTTTTTATCAACGAAACCGATTATATAAACAAGAATATATACTAGCCAAAAATATAGTTTTTTGTTAACGAAACCGATTTTGTTGCTATGGTAAGTAATAAATAATATTACTAAATGTTTTAAAAATTAGCTATAAATATAACACATACAAAGATGGGCGTGGCAATTTATCACTGATTTCACGCTATGACATTACTTAAACAGTGCGAGTTACGTTGTTTTCTAGGCTAATTGGTATGGATGTTCAAACTAGTAACCAACCGATTCCGTTGTTTCTATGATACAGAAGTAACAAACTTCCCAAGGCCAGACACGCATGTTACCTTTTATAAAACCCAGTAATACTGCGATAAGGAATACGAAGATAAAAGCAATCAGTTTAATGAAATCATGTTTATTTTTTTTCTCACTGGAACGTTCATTTTGTCATATCTCCTTAAAAACTAGACATATTCAAATCTTAAAGGCTTTATTGCTGTCAGTGAATTTGGCATATCATTAATGTTTCTTAGAAACTGAAAGCAAAATGCGATTCATATCTCTCTGTGTATATCTGTATGCATATGTTTTAGTGTGTATATGTGTGTGTGTGTGTATCTACAATAGAATACTTTGTGGATAAATACTCTTTCCATTGATAAAACGTGGGTTTGTTCTATGATACAGAATATTTATGTTACATCGGGCTTTAGCATTGTGCAGTTCAACCTCTATCTAACTAAGAGCCTCTCCTCTCTCTGCTGGATCAGCCGTAAATTTATGAACTTACAACGCTATAATCCGGTGTTCGATTCCCCGCGGTTGAAAGAGCACAGACAGCCTATTGTGTAGCTTTACACTAAAACAAACAAGGAAAGAACCTTGCGCATAATTTTTACATTTATGGTTAAAAAAAAGAAGATTCAAATACATCGAATGTTACTTAATACTTTTAGCTGATAGCTGTGTACTTGTAATAAGTATGTACGGCTAACATCAGTGAGTCTTACTCGCAAACGTCTTGGTGTTGACCATGTAAAAAACGTTAACATATTATCGTGTAAATATCTGATAATTTCCAATACTTTAAGCAAATTGGTTTTGTTCAGTACAAGGTAATAGAATCACAGGTTTAATCATTTAACGAAGAATTAAATATCACAATGAACAATAAAGTATTTTTTATTGTATAAAATATGTAGATACCTACGCTCATGTTAATACAGCAATATCTAATGATAAATATTTCATGTTAATACAACAGTACCTAATGATAAATATTTCATATTAATACAACAATATATGAAATATTTATCATTAGGTACTGTTGTATTAACATGAAATATTTATCATTAGATATTGTTGTATTAACATGAGATATTTATCATTAGGCATTGTTGTGTTAACATGAAGTATTTATCATTAAGATTAACATGAAATATTTATCATTAGGTACTGTTGTATTAATATGAAATATTTATCATTAGGTACTGTTGTCTTAATATGAAATATTTATCATTAGGTACTGTTGTATTAACATGAAATATTTATCATTAGATATTGCTGTATTAACATGAAATATTTATCATTAGATATTGTTGTATTAACATGAGATATTTATCATTAGGTATTGTTGTATTAATATGAAATATTTATCATTAGATATTGTTGTATTAACATGAGATATTTATCATTAGGTATTGTTGTATTAACATGAGATATTTATCATTAGGTATTGTTGTAACAACAGTACCTAATGATAAATATTTCATATTAAGACAACAGTACCTAATGATAAATATTTCATGTTAATACAACAGTACCTAATGATAAATATTTCATGTTAATACAATAATACCTAATGATAAATGATAACAAATTTTGTGAAGAGAACAGCAAATGTTAATAGATTTCGATTTAAAACACGGAAATAATGGAATAAGAAATGTGGTTCACATAGTTTATCTAAAAATTGACAGTTTTATTAATAAGACTCTATTCTACATTATGATCACAACTGAACATAGTTCTTCGAAAGCTTATCTGTATTACATAATACAATGTTTTACGGTTTCTATGAACATATAATTTCTTCGAATATTTAATTAGATCACATAATACAATGTTGTATGGTTTCTATGAACATATAATTTCTTCGAATATTTAATTAGATCACATAATACAATGTTGTATGGTTTCTATTAAAATATAATGTTATCGAATATTTAATTAGATCACATAATACAATGTTGTATGGTTTCTATTAAAATATAATTTCTTCGAATATTTAATTAGATCACATAATACAATGTTGTACGGTTTCTGCGAACATATAATTTCTTCGAATGTATTTTTAAATTACATAATACAGTGTTGTACGGTTTCTGCGAACATATAATTTCTTCGAATGTATTTTTAAATTACATAATACAGTGTTGTACGGTTTCTACGAACATATAATTTCTTCGAATGTATTTTTAAATTACATAATACAGTGTTGTACGGTTTCTACGAACATATAATTTCTTCGAATGTATTTTTAAACTACATAATACAGTGTTGTACGGTTTCTGAACTTATCATTTCTACAGAGCTTTATCACTTTACATATAGATTAAGCACTCATGCACGAAGAGGAACCCCATAAGAAAAGCATACACTCGAATCAAACTTTGCGTCAACATCTTTTTCAAGTTTTACACTAAGCCAGTAGTTGGCACCACTTGACAGTCTGCTGTACGCGTCAAAGCAGTAATGGCGGACATAAACACACAAGATTTTTTTCTTATTTTTTTTTTCAAATGCGTCGCCATTTTCTTCTTATCACTAGTTTCAGCGTGCGCGGTCGCCTTTGGCTCAAACGCCGAAGTCAGATATTGATCGATTATATTTGTCTGGGAGGAGTTGCAGCACGAACTCCGAGTTATCCTGGTTCTGCGTATGGAGATAAGCTGAACTTGTTTATTTTCAAATTGGACAGCGCGTAGTTGGAAGAGATTATTCCACGGTAAAGAGAGACACCTATGTTCTTTAGTTCGAATAAATATAAAAACCGCGAACATTGGTCTTTTACATATACAGTTTTACTGCGAGTAAATATAAATTTAATAAAGTCCGTGAATTCCTTTCGAACATCCAGAAAAAATCGTGTGTTTACACTTGGTTTGTTTGTTTGTGTATTTGTTTTTTTGAATTTCGCGCAAAGCTACACGAGGGCTATCTGTGCTGTGCCCATCACGGGTATCGAAACCCAGTGTTTAGCGTTATAAGATCGCAGACTTATTGCTGTGCCATTAAGGGGGGGTATTATCAGAAACTAAAAATATTTGCCGGAGTTTTA
>NW_013666418.1:119332-128712 GCF_000517525.1 Limulus polyphemus
TAAAACTCCGGCAAATATTTTTAGTTTCTGATAATACCCCCCCTTAATGGCACAGCAATAAGTCTGCGATCTTATAACGCTAAACACTGGGTTTCGATACCCGTGATGGGCACAGCACAGATAGCCCATTGTGTAGATTTTGCTTAAAAAAAAACTAACAGTTTCTGATAAATACTAGAAGTCATATGTCAGGAAAATTTGGTTGTTTTTCTTTTTTTTAGCAAGAGTAGAACACCTCATTCAATACACATATAATTCTGAAAACATGTCTGCAGTAATTTAACTGATAGGTTAAATGTCTTAACACATTAAATGTAATCCTTATATAAAATAACTAATAAACATAATACTTAGATATTATTATTATAATGTATCTATAATTCAAAATCTTAATGAATTTGTGGTTCTAAGCTAAAAAAATTGATTTATTTTACTTGTAAAATTGATAATATGCATACCCCCAAATAATCCAGATTCGTCAGAGTTAGCTTTGTTGAATTAGTCGCTAAGCTTAAGCAGGCAGCTAAAGATAGACGCCATGTTGTCTAAAGATCCATGTGGATAAAAGCAACACTACGCGGCCATCGTCGTTGTTCCATTCTGCCAATTCAGTGGCTGTATCTAAGACAGATTCAAAAAAGCACAGTAAGTGATATTAGTCAGTTAATAACGAAAGATAAACTAATAGTAGTAGTAGTAGTAGTTTGATAGTGTATTTGAAATTTTGATGGTTGTATTTTTTTTTAGTATTTCATTATCATTAGGTGTTTCGGATATTCTTTTTTACCACTGTACCTCGTGCGATGATTGTTGGTGTAAACATGTAAAAATTATTAAGACTGAAATATAGAAAAATGCCTTTAAAAAAAATATTCAAATGACCGTAATTTGTTCTACTTAACTGTGAACTCTGGGATTTAAGAGATTCGTAGAAAGAAAATAACTTTGTATACAAGTAAACAAATTTTTTAGTTTCGATTGGTGCATATCGAGTGGTGGTTTGTAAGTTCAAGAACAAGATTTGGGATATTAAGCCAAGACTCTAGTAGTTTTTTTTTACACATAGAGGGATATATTTTATTCAACATATATTAATATATGGTATGTCTTAAGCCTAACAGTGGAAATTTAGTTTAGAAAAATCAGTAAACTTGTTGGAAACTACATCCATGAATCTATTTTTTTTTAAAACAATTTACGGCCTAACTCTAGGTTGTTTTTCCAGATAACGTTTCGTAATAATTTCCTACTCATAATGTTCATTTTATTAAACACCTAGCTTTTCAAAACTAATATATATATATGTGGATTGTAGCTCAATTATATCTTTTTTAGAGAGAAAATGGGCAACGTAACATAAAAGGATACTTACACATTAAAAAAAATGTATTGCCTCACTTTTCAAACTTTGTCGTACAAGAACGACTTATTAGTTTTTTTCACACGATCTGTTGATTCTTCGAGTTTCTTGTAAAGTGAAATTATTATAAATGTAACAGATATAGTACACATTTCAATGAAGTTTCTTTCACAAACGTTCTTGGATAGAAATACACATTGTTCATAGATGTAAACCTTCGCATATAAAATGTGTATATTATCACACTTATATCATATCATACCTGATATTCTTGGTTATCTTGAGTGCTACTTCGTTCTTGGAACAATTTTGTTTCCTTTTGTTAACATTATAACGAGTCTTTCATAAAGAAAGTACGCAGATATTAAGAGTTTGTTTGACTTAGTTAACTTAGCATCTAACTTACAGTCCTTTACCGATAGCTTCTACGAACGGACAGCTACAGCACTTTGAAGCGTCCGGAAAGCCTAAGCCTAAATGCAACGCCTACAAGCTTGGGCTGCTTACTCAGCAGGTGACATGTAAAAATTCCAAGCATGTGTCACATTTCCATTGTTGGCTGCTCATTTAAATATTTCCTTCTTTGTCCTACATATCAACAAGTCTCACTTTTCCATTGTTAATTGCTCATTTTAAATATTTCATTATTTATAATAGAGAGTAACAATTGTTACATATTCATTGATGGTTATTGATTTTAAATATTTCCTCCTGTATGCTACTATCAACAACTGTTACATTTTCATTGATAGTTATTGATTTTAAATATTTCCTCCTGTATACTACTATCAACCACTGTTAATTTTTTTATTTGGTTATTGATTTTAAATATTTCCTCCTGTATACTACTATCAACCACTGTTAATTTTTTTATATTTGGTTACTGTTTTTAAATATTTCCTCCTGTATACTACTATCAACCACTGTTAATTTTTTATTTTTGGTTACTGTTTTTAAATATTTCCTCCTGTATACTACTATCAACCACTGTTAATTTTTTATTTTTGGTTATTGTTTTTAAATATTTCCTCCTGTATACTACTATCAACCACTGTTAATTTTTTTATTTTTGGTTAATGTTTTTATATATTTCCTCCTGTATACTACTATCAACTACTGTTAATTTTTTATTTTTGGTTACTGTTTTTAAATATTTATTTCTTTATCCTACATATCAACAAGTGCTACGTTCCTGTTGTTGTTACAGATTTTAAATAATCTTTTGTGAAAGGCACAAATCAACACATTTTACTATCACTGCTACTACAGTTATAGACATTTTCAGTCATTATTCACTATGTTTCACAAGAATACCTTTATAAACTTCCCCAAGGAACACTACGTTTCACAAGAATACCTTTATAAACTTCCCCAAGGAACACTACGTTTCACAAGAATACCTTTATAAACTTCCCCAAGGAACACTATGTTTCACAAGAATATCTTTATAAACTTCCCCAAGGAACACTATGTTTCACAAGAATATCTTTATAAACTTCCCCAAGGAACACTATGTTTCACAAGAATATCTTTATAAACTTCCCCAAGGAACACTATGTTTCACAAGAATACCTTTATTAACTTCCCCAAAGAACACTATGTTTCACAAGAATGCCTTTATTAACTTCCCCAAGGAACACTATGTTTCACAAGAATACCTTTATTAACTTCCCCAAGGAACACTAAGTTTCACAAGAATATCTTTATAAACTTCCCGAAGGAAAGTTATTCACTCCTTTATATTTTTTTCCATATATTATAATAACACACTTTATCTTACTAGTTGATTTTGAAATATATATATATATGTTCTCAAGACAATTTAGTTTTTCGTTCATATATTTCATACATGTCAACCAATATTTGTCCCATTCTAACCGTTAGTGAGATTTTCTTACTACAGAGAACTGATGTTTATGAGATAACCATACCATATCTACGAGTTACATACATTTTTCTCGGCGTGCAAAAGTTGATAATTCTGTATTTCTAAGTGGCATATTTTTCTCTGATTATTATAAATTAATATACGTTTATCCTCCTCCCCCTTCCCCTCCTTTTAGGTTCAATAAACGTAGTAGAAAAGACGATAAAATTTAAAGTTTCACTTGTACGCTGTATATGAACATACAATGTAATATAACAGAGTATTTTTACTGTGTATTATAGCATTAACAGCGTACTAACACTGGAACGTTTAATCATGTTCCTCTAAACTATAGAAATGTGCAGGATTTCGTGTTTTCTGCCGTCCCTTGTTATCATTATATTGCGTAAAGTAAAATAGTTTTACCATTGTTATCATTATATTGCGTAAAGTAAAATAGTTTTACCATTGTTATCATTATATTGCGTAAAGTAAAATAATTTTACCATTGTGATCATTCTAATGTGTGTAAAGTAAAATAGTTTTAACATTATTATTGTTATAAACCGTAAATTAAAATGGTTTTATTATTGTTATCATTATAATGCGTAAAGCAAGATAATTTTACCATTGTTATCAACATAACGAGCCAAGTAATATAGTTTTAAATTTTTCTTATATCCTCGGCCTCAAAGGATATTAACTTTTCTTTTAAAGAAAACTAAGAATAAAGAAACAACTATATTTTACCAAAAGAACAGGCGTTCTATTATTCTATTATTGATTAAATTAAAATTTATAAACTACCCATTTTTGCAACTTTCTTTTGTTGGAAGAAATCATATTTTATATTTCAATGTGTTTAGTAAGACATTTTTTTTTATAGGCAGTGCTTTATTGAATGCCAGTTTAATAGAACCATATTTTTATTGCAAGAGCTTTGAGTTTAGCGTGCAGTTGCGTACTAAAGTTTATACGCTGTTAAACGAAGTAATAGGCATTTTTACAAGGCATTATGTATGGGGCGTACATTGATGCGTACTAAATACATTACCGAAGCTTAAAGGGTTTAAAAAAACAAGGTCTACACGTGACTGTGTAAGGTTTCAAACTATAAATTATTTTACGTGTATTCATTCTGCATGTATTTGAAGTTCGAAAGTTTTCATGTCTCATATCCTTGTAGTTTGTACAGTTTCGCTTGTCAAAGGAATATATGAAATTATGTTTGTTTGTTGCTAAGCGTAAAGCTACACAATTGGGTTTCCATGCTCTGCCCATCGGGGACATCGAAACCCAATTTTTAGCGTTATAAGCCCTTAGACTTATCGATGAGGGGGCCCAAAGATAAGAAGACTTACGAATTTTCACTCTTGTAGAGTGCATATATAAACTATTTTAAAAACCAAAGAACTTTTACAAATCTTTATATAAGTTCTAGTTTGATAACACACCTAAAGTTAAAACGCTTTACATTTTTTTATTGGTTTATGGTACAATGTAAAATAATGTAAGCAACAGTTAATTCAATGGTCTACAGTCTTGCACTTTACAGTTTAACTTGCCTTAGTAAACATTCAAAGAATAGACAGTTTCTTACAGCTCTTCATATTTGTATATATATTCGAAACTATTAATGTGTAAAAAAGCCAGATTTAAAGACTTGTAAGGATCTCTCTACTACTTTAAATATATAAACTGTAATTTATAGGAGGAAAGTAAAATACTTTATATTCAAATATTTATTGTGACATACGAAACTCTCGCATAAAAAAATATATGTAATAAAGCCCTGTAAAAACAACAACTGTTTTTCAAGTTATATAGTAATATGTAACTAACAAGCATAAGTACCTGTAAAAATCTTTGAATTCAAACGTATTCACAGACATCATAGTGTATAAGCTACATGAATGAGGACTTAAGAAACATTTAACTGTTACTGTTATATGGTAAACTGTAACTTGTTACTGTTATATGGCAAACTGTAACTTGTTACTGTGATATGGTAAACTGTAACTTGTTACTGTGATATGGTAAACTGTATCTGTTACTGTGATATGGTAAACTGTATCTGTTACTATGATATGGTAAACTATAACTTGTTACTGTGATATGGTAAACTGTAACTTGTTACTGTGATATGGTAAACTGTAACTTGTTACTGTGATATGGTAAACTGTAACTTGTTACTGTGATATGGTAAACTGTATCTGTTACTGTGATATGGTAAACTGTAACTTGTTACTGTGATATGGTAAACTGTATCTGTTACTGTGATATGGTAAACTGTATCTGTTACTATGATATGGTAAACTATAACTTGTTACTGTGATATGGTAAACTGTAACTTGTTACTGTTATATGGTAAACTGTAACTTGTTACTGTGATATGGTAAACTGTAACTTGTTACTGTGATATGGTAAACTGTAACTGCTACTGTGATATGGTAAACTGTATCTGTTACTGTGATATGGTAAACTGTAACTTGTTACTGTGATATGGTAAACTGTAACTTGTTACTGTGATATGGTAAACTGTAACTGCTACTGTGATATGGTAAACTGTATCTGTTACTGTGATATGGTAAACTGTAACTTGTTACTGTGATATGGTAAACTCTAACTTGTTACTGTGATATGGTAAACTGTAACTGTTACTGTGATATGGTAAACCGTAACTTGTTACTGTGATGTGGTAAACTCTAACTTGTTACTGTGATATGGTAAACTCTAACTTGTTACTGTGATATGGTAAACTGTAACTACAAGCGTAAAAACTCGCATAAAACCTATTCAAATATACATATCTAAACTAGCTGGAGTACCTGTCTACTGGATGGAAGTTATGTAAATTCATGATTAATGAAAGGTTATCTTAGAACATAAAAAGGTGCTTCCCTTATATGTAATTGTAGAAAACGCCCATTAAAACTGCAAAACACAAAATGTGAAACCGTAAGTTTGTATGTATCTCCGCATGGACCTAGTGAACCTCCACACCAAATTTGGTGAAGATCCATCCACACCCTGCGAAGTAGTTACATGGACATACAATAGACAGCACTATTATATTTATATAGAAATATAGATACAAAAAAATAATAGACTATAAGCCACAGGAGAGACAACATTGAAAAGTAATTTCACTTTCAGCGCATACACTAATGCTTTTCAATTTAAGTTTTACTAATAAAGGCTTACAAAGAAATCCCTAGCTTTAAAATTGTGCATATATTTCACACTTACAAAGAAATCCTTGGCTTTCAACTTGTGCATATATTTCACACTTGCAAAGAAATCCATAGCTTTAAAACTGTGCATATATTTCACACTTACAAAGAATTCTCTAGCTTTAAACTTATACATATATTTCACACTTACAAAGAAATCCTTAGCTTTCAACTTGTGCATATATTTCACACTGTAACTAAGGTGTTACAAAAGCAACTTTAGAACGATTTGTAGAGCATTTTTGATATTCTAGCCTACAAGTTGATACGCCCCTTTAAATATTTAAAGTCTACGTATGTATATTTGGAACCAGGAAAGTCTTAGATCTTATAGTCGTTCCAAGGTTGTTGTATTTTCTTGATCTTAACAGTTATGAAAATAAAGATAGGAGTAAAAAATCATACAGTAAAATTAGCTTAAAGTACATAATAATTAGTGGTCTGAATAAATTTAACTGATTCGAAACAATAATTATAGTATTTTGTTTGTAATTAAGCACAAAGCTACACAATGGGCTATCTGTGCTCTGCCCACCACGGGTATCGAAGCCCGGATTCTAGCGTTGTAAGTCCGCAGACATACCACTGTGCCACTGGGAAGCATTATATTATTTAATAAGTCGTAACTGCTGTGATAGTATAACTTATATTTCACTTCATTTTAGCGATAGTTATATCTAAAAGTTATATACTAACCACTAAAATAATTCATTGTTAACATTTTACTGTTTTTTTTTTATTTGGTTGACAATGGTTTTAAACTGCTGTAGAATTACATTATTGGTCTTTGTAAAATCGAACTAAGTAAATGTATTGTAAACGAAAAACATTATACGGAATACAAGTTTTAACATGGCTTCCAACCAAAAGCAAGATTATTCAAAATAATCTTGCTTTTGGTTGGAAGCTATGTAAATATTATATTCCATATAATGTTTTTATTCAAAATGGCCAGGTAGAATTCAATCATAATAATTAAGGCTTAGTATAACGTTGTATCTGAAATATGTGTTTTAAAGTACTTGAAATGACTGCTTTATTAAGGAAGTGACGTAAATGTATTTCACATCAGTAAACTCGTGACGTACTCCTTAAGATACAATAGCTCCTAGTAGAGCCAACGGAAGTGGGAGACACGTACCCTCACAAACACATACACTGTTGACGTCATTAATTTAACTTGAATTTTAATAGTGGTAAGACATTAGCACGTCAAACCCGTGGCTGTAGATGTCTGAAGCATTTAAGATGGGTTTGTCATGGGTAGATAAAGAATGATATTTGAATTAGTTATGGCTAAAAACAAGGCTAATTACTCACATCTGTGGCAAGTATGTTTTGGGTAATGTTATCTTTGTTCCGCATTTTATCCTGTTAATGCTTAAAGCAAACAACGTTTTTATTTAAATTTTCTATATATTTTTTTAGTTTTCCTTTTCATTCTACTTTGAAACCTTACGTTTTAATTTAAAAATCAAAACCCGCAGACCAGTTTCTATGTAATATTTTTTCTCCTGCCGGGGATTGTTGTCACAGCAGTTTATACAATTTAAAAGCTCTTAAAATAACCGTAAAAAACACAAACTACTGCTTGCATCAAAATACATGACATATAATCTTTTATTGCGTGTTTATTGCATTATCAATTTGTTTTATGGTTATTTAAGTAGTGTCGCATACTCGAACAAGACTTGCGCAGCCAGTCTTGGTTTTCTGTCGTAAAATAGTCAGTGTCAAAGATGGCGGTTGCCATTATAACATTTTTTTTTTCAACTCTCCTGTCAATCTAAAGTCACAGCACGCTTTGCTTAATCACTACAGTAATTCATTAGCCAAGCAAAAGTTGATTTTTTCATGTGTCGAAGAGCAATTAGTTACGGTAGTTTATTTATTACAAAATAATTTCGAATAATATCAGTAACGTTTAAATACACGACGATTAGGACGTGGTAAATGATAAGCGTTCCTCAACTGTGAAGCCATACATTCGTGGCTCGCGTCCTCTTGCCGGAAAAACGCGCTCCGCACTTTAAAGCTACGCTATAAGAGGGACGATCCAATCCCATCGTTCGGTCTGACAAGAGTTGGCTGCGACTACTGTAAACTTTACTGCCTTCCCTTTAGTCTATTAGTTTAAAATTAGGGACGGCTATGCCTGCCTGCATAGTCCTTGGGTAGCTTTGCGAGCTTAAATAGAAAAAAAAAAAGAGATATACAGTCAACATTGAAATAACCAAGCTTCGGCTTTTAGACGAAAATAATCAAATAATTTGATGAATACATCTTTCTTTGACGAAAAGAATCAGAACTGCTAAAGTAAATTTATACAAAATTTGCCAATAGATAATGTGTTGTTTATCTATTGAAATTGAACTAATAGGACTTATCAATCATCTAATAATGAATATTTAATAGAAACGTCAAAAATAAACATTTTATAACTATCGCTCTACCATTAACACACCTTTAATCAAAGTCAAGCGAACAAATTAACAAGGGCAGAAAATTTATTTTAAATAATATTTTAATAAAGCTTTGCTCTACAATAGATAATATCAATTCTCTGTTATTGTTGGATGTTTTGTGGATAAAGATTAAGATAATCTTAAGATTATCCTTAAGTTCTAAAGAAAAAATTATAATTAAATAAATAATCTTTCATATAAAATATTTTTTTTTTTTACATTTTAACACAAAAATTAGTTATCAAATAATTTCTCATTCAGTTTAACCCTATAGGTCTATGGAAGTAGTTTTGAATAGTGAATAATATTTGACATAACATAATATTTGTCTTTCTTTACTATGTTACTTTATTAAAAGTCTCTGTAGTATAATACAACATCAAGTCAGTAAATTTTACTTCAAATAAGATGCCTCTACTTTTACGGAAACTGTAATGGTATAAAATAATGCCTAC
>NW_013666418.1:129424-131303 GCF_000517525.1 Limulus polyphemus
CATAAGATAACTTTCGTTTTAGTGTAGTTTCAGAAAGAGCAAACTGTGTGGGATTTGAAGTGTTTTGTTTTTTTTTTACTGGCTCCATCTGCCTGGGTGAAGTATGCTAGATTTCCGTTTCTGCGCTAGAGAAGCTTTCATTCAACCTGAGATTGAAACTTTCGTCCACTCTAAACAAACACGGCCAATAAAAGATTAAAATGCAAGATATTATACGTCTCTTAGGACGTTGTTCTAATGGCTAAAAACATTCACAAAAGATACTCATGCGCAGTAACTCTTATTTTCGGAAAAATATATCTTATATTACAATATACATTATTTTTATTGAAAAAAAAATTTTAATAATTAATTGCACATACAAGTTAATATCTATTTCTTTGAAATGTTATATTAATTAAGTTAATACTCTCCTTAAATAATTTATCATATAAGCCAATCCTCAATTCTATGTTTTCTTTAAACTTTTTTTTGACATAAAATAACTTTTACTGTTGTAGCAAACTTACAAGTGTTAAATAACTCTCAACATAAGGAAATTTATGGAGTTAGCTACCAGTAAATATCTCTTTGTAGGAGGTAATTCTCTCTTTTGGGAAGAATATTATGATGATATAAAATGTTTGTCGTGAGATAACTCTAACTTTTATGCAAAATGTAGGGTTAGGAAACATTATCTTATACAAAGATCATTCTTAGATTTATTAAAAATGAAATAGGAAAAATATTCCCAAATAATGTTGTTGTTGTTGTTGTTGTTTGTTTTTATTATTGGAAATATTGTTGCTTTTCCATATTTTCTTTGTTTTACTTTTTATAAAATATTTATGAAGTTCATTATCTCCTGCACTAATTAAACAAGGCTTTGTTGAAGTTATTGTTAAACTATTGTTCACTATTGTTATTGTTGAATATTTTCTACACTAATGTTTTGAATAACTTTTTTCAATAATCTAAAATTTATGAAGATAAACCTACCATTTATAATTATATTTTATGAAAACCCAAATTTCTGTGGATTTAGAGTTAGCTCTGTCTTCGTTAATACAAAATCATAGTTCTAGTTAGTTTCACTGCCTTTAACCTTGTGCTGATAAAAATAAAAACACTGTACACTTATTATTGTCAGTAATGATAGAATGTTTGGCGCCTATTAAGCTTTCGATAAATATTCCGCTATTCATAATATATATTAACTATCAGACTAAACACCACCTTACAATATTAATTAACTATCTTTTTCATATTTATTTTCTTAGCAATATATATATATATATATATGCTTTATCAAAGTAGATATTAACACAATAGAATATTATCAGTCTTGCTTCGCAACTTCCCACTGAGGCCATTATTTTACAATTGTTATTAAGTAATTATTTTAATTAAATTACACATTCCTGTGTGTTTATGAGAGTGTACTTGAATTTTAGGTTACATGGGAAACTTGAGTAGTTGAATTTTGAAACAACGCTTCTATGCAACTTTTGAGCTGCGCGTGGTTGTTGGCCTTTGTAGAACGAATAGCTCACCAGATGTCGCTTCAGTATGGCTGTGCGTGTTGGTGAAATTTTTTTCTTCTCCCTACGTCGATCTGAAACACAAGTAACCTAGTGTAGTTGTAAATCAGAATTTTGTTAAAACATATCCCAATTACTTAACTAGTTGAATGTGAATGCGATGGTGAGAAAAAGTGGCCATGTTCATATGATGTGCGACACGCATTATGTGATAATCTTCAGTTTACTGATCGAAATCAGAATTTACATGAACACGTATGTGCACAGCCGGCAGAGCGTAGCGCAACGTCTGCTAGGAAAGAAATCACTAATTTAAGCTCTGTTTATTAAGGATTACAGGGTTTATTTGCACGTATATG
>NW_013666418.1:132303-138823 GCF_000517525.1 Limulus polyphemus
GGCAGAGCGTAGCGCAACGTCTGCTAGGAAAGAAATCACTAATTTAAGCTCTGTTTATTAAGGATTACAGGGTTTATTTGCACGTATATGTCCTCTTTCAACACACACACACACACACAAAAAAACGCATTTCATTAAGCAACGTACTATCACTGGCGATATATTTAAATATCTTACTCATTAAGCAACGTACTATCACTGGCGATATATTTAAATATCTTACTCATTAAGCAACGTACTATCACTGGCGATATATTTAAATATCTTACTCTATTTTACTTTTAAAAAAAACTATTTTGTTTGATTATGTGCTAATATGATTATTTAAGAGTACAGACCAGTTAGTGTGATTTGTTCGTGAAACCCAGGTTTCTGAGATATACTGTCCAGTATTCACAAAATTTCAAAGCAGAATTGTTGACATCCCTGGCGAACCTCCTTTTTTTTGTATTAAAACAAAAAATTGTTACGACAAAGGATATTTAGTTCATTAAAAAACGAAGTTGTCTTTTACAGAAAGAAAAAAATCCTCGAGCGATGATAATCTATTCTGAGCGGAAGCGGCGAGTCATTGGCTGACGAAGGCCCTGGGGCCTGCGATTGGCGTGCCATGTTTACGCGGTTCCAGAGGCTGATGTGCAGTGGTCATTACGACTAGAAGCCATATACGAGGTGTAAAGCTAGTCTTTTGAAGTTTTGTTGGAAATATGATGTAAAATGAGTTCAAATTTTATGGACAGCGTCCTTGGGAGCAAGTACTCAGCTGATCCCGGGCCAGCAGGGTCGTCAGCTTTGGCCGGCTATGGGCATACACAACACAGAATGTACCCCTACGTTTCCCTCTCCCCACAGTCCTCGGTGCCAGTAAATGGAAATTTATATTATACTTCTAATGCCGATATTGCTAAGTCATGTCGTTACTCCAACACCCAGAACAATCCCATGGATACTGCCGTTGCAAGTTATCCCTTCAACTTACAAAACTGTGCAGCAGCTGCCGCAGCTGTGGCTGTTTCAGGGGGGGCCGCAGCGGCTTCAACAATGATGGCTCCGACTCAATTTTTCCCGCACCCCGCAAACCATAACCTCGCTTCACCGTTATCATCGTGTTCTCAACTTGGTATGCGACCCGATCCGATTCCAGATATCCATCGCTATCCTTGGATGTCGCTAGCTGGTAAGCATACCTTTTCAATACTTCTGAAACGCACAGAAAAAAGTATTCACTATACATTTCTGCTATATATATATGGACAATCAACTCAACATTTTGTCTAAGATAGCAGACAAAATGGCTACCATTAGGCTTAGCCCTTTTCTGTGATTTCACGTGTAATATAGAAAGGCATTAGGTGTGTGTGTATGTGGCAACTAATTTTTCGAATCATTTAATTTTTGGGATTAAATAAATATTATTTTGTAGGTGATTTAGAATATATATAATTTCCACTATTTTAAAGTCTAATCACATTTAATGGAATCAAAGCATAAATAGTGGCAATAAGTCTGTATAGTTAGTAATTTTCTTAAGAGCTCAGTTTTCCATAAATCGGAAAATTAGTCTTCGTAAATATTTGAGCTTTAAACCTTTGTTAAGTCTAGAAAACGTTATAATAATTCAGTTTTTCATTTGTTGCTTTTCATAACATTATACTTCAGTTGTAATATTTGAGACGAAGTGCTTTTTTTTTCCAGTTCTCGAAACACAATATAACCGTTCAGAGTTAACCTATAACGAAAGTATTAATTCATATACTCACTAGAAGCATTATTTTCAACTATTATTTGTTGATCAACTAGCACGAAAAACTAGCTTAGAGATACACGGTACTATTTTAACTAGCAAGGGATTTAACTTTCAAACTGCCTCACCGTGAGTTGGGTTATAAATATATATATTCGTGGCGTGCTATTACTAAATAACGCAGTACATATCTTCTTGGCAGTCATCTTATTGCAACTGAAACGTTAAAACTAATACGTATGTTAGTTTACAGGTTTTTTTTTATCACAAAAAGTTTTAGTAAAGAAATTAGGGAACACATTTTTATCATTGCAAAACAAGATTTCTTATAGAACCAGGAATATGTTTCACTATTTAATAAAATACCGAATTATAGATTTTTCAGACTATAATAGGAAGTATCAGATTACTCTATATGTTTCATTATAGAAAACAGTGGAAAGTTTTTATAGAACTATAGAACATGATTTCAAACCAAACATTAAGGAATGTGGAATGAAATGCAACGACTTAGAAAAGTCTTAAAACAGCATATAATAAAGATATTTGGTAACAAAGGAATAATTTCAAAGATATCTACAATTACTAAAACGTATATCACTGTATATAATTATATCATATGAGCTTAATCTAATTTTACACGTATGATCTAATATGGCAACGGCCAGGTAGTTAGGGCGCTTGACTCGCAATCTGAGTGTCACGGGTTCGAATCCCCATCCCAACAACCATGCTCGCGCTTTCAGCCGTGGGGCCATTATAATGTCACAGTCAATCCCACTATTCGTTGTTAAAAGAGTAGCTCAAGAGTTGGTGGTGATGTCTCACTGTCTTCCCTCTAGTCTTACATTGCTAAATTAGGGAGGGCTAGCGCAGATAGCCCTCGTGTAGCTTTTCGCGAAATTCAAAACAAACAAACCAATATGTCGTCAGAGAATATCTCGTAAAATGTGCAATGAAACAAATATTTTTATCACAGAACAAAACAAAAATATTTTTACTAATGAAAGGTTTGAACAAATATATATGAAGTAGAACCTATAATAATTATAATAAAGATATGGAAATGGTGAGCTAAATATTACAACTGAGTTGTGTTTGTTTGTTTAGTAGGATTGACCGTAACATTATAACGCCCCCACGGCTAAAAAGGACTGAGTTGTGTAATCTACTATTATTAATCAAATACAAATATGGTTACATAAAAGCTCACAAGCTAATTAGTTGAAAAAAGTTATTCCTTATCAAAGCTAATCATGAGAAATATATACAATTTTACAATATAAGTGTAATCATGAGAAATATATATAATTAAGTTAACAATATAAGTGTAATCATGAGAAATATATACAATTTAACAATATAAGTGTAATCATGAGAAATATATACAATTTAACAATATAAGTGTAATCATGAGAAATATAGTACAAATATATACAATTTAAAAATATGAGTGTAATCATGAGAAATATATACAATTCAACAATATAAGTGTAATATTTCGAGTATATTTCTCACAACAAAATTAATTTCAACAATGTGTTATACTGATGAAGATGTCAATAAAGTTGTTTAAAAAAATGTGTGTTCATATTTTAATCGAATAAGATTTCTGCTATTTGTTCTGTTCGTGAAATAAAGATTTTGTAGATTAATTATTTTACTTACAGTAGTTACTGGTTAAGCAAAGTTACTCTTGTCTAAGGACGTCCTGTGATAATCCGATAATTCTTTATATAAATTCTCTACATACACATTTTGATTCAAAATTATACAGTAAGTTTCATATCTCATACATATTTCTCTATTTCTCTCCTGACTGTACTTATATGGCTTACAAACTCACTAAAGACTCTCCCAATTCAGACGTTCAGTCACTAAAAGATCCAATATGCATCAACACCAGAACATATGAGTGCTTTTATTTTTTGCATACAGTTTGTTACGAATATAAAATTAATTTTTTGTACTTATGACTCCCAAAAGCAATATGAAAGAAAAAAAATGATTTTGAAAAGCACATGATTTTCTACCCGAAAAAAATTAAATAAATATATATAATTTCATTTTTTTAATAGCAAATGAAGATAGAAGAAGCCATTGTTCTGACATCAACAAGGAAGAAAGATTTATATGAGCTATTTGGATAATTTTATAGTGTCATTTCTTATGTGATACATCTCAGATGAGCTATTTCTAAATCTCAGTAAAAGGGGGACGAGTTGTCTTTGATTACCTTTGTATATGAATCTATATTCTTTTTATTCCTATCCTGTTTATTTTTATTCGTTCTAAGCGTTTGTATTACTTTTCGTTAGATTCACCTTACTTCAACAATACCTTCTATCATCTATGGTGCGCTTCTTTCACTGCGAGGAACATTGTATTATTGGTATTACTTTTCGTTAGATTCACCTTACTTCAACAATACTTTCTATCATCTGGGGTGCGCTTCTTTCACTCTGAGGAACATTGTATTATTAGTATTACTTTTCGTTAGATTCACCTTACTTCAACAATACCTTCTATCATCTAGGGTGCGCTTCTTTCACTGCGAGGAACATTGTATTATTGGTATTACTTTTCGTTAGATTCACCTTACTCAACAATACCTTCTATCATCTGGGGTGCGCTTCTTTCACTGCGAGGAACATTGTATTATTGATATTACTTTTCGTTAGATTCACCTTACTTCAACAATACCTTCTATCATCTGCGAGGAACATTTATTATTGGTATTACTTTTCGTTACATTCACCTTGCTTCAACAATACCTTCTATCATCTAGGGTGCGCTTCTTTCACTGCGAGGAACATTGTATTATTGGTATTACTTTTCGTTACATTCACCTTACTTCAACAATACCTTCTATCATCTGGGGTGCGCTTCTTTCACTGCGAGAAACACTGTTAATGTCATAGAGCCTGAAGCTAGAGTGGAAACTTGTATTTCATTTCATTAGTCAAGAGCTGTTTGAGTTAAATCAGTGAAACATAACATGAGTAAACATATTCTAGAAATCTATAACTATATTTGTTAGCAGGATAACTTCAGTAGGAATGCTAATAATAATAATAATAATTCAATATACACCGAATAGATAGTTTTTTTATACCACAATATAATCTAACTTAATGTAACACCGTACTCAAGAAAGATACTTTTCTGTCTATACATTCGCTTAAATCTCACGGTTGCTTAAATAAGATATATATAACTTTGATCTTAGGATTGCGGAAATGTTTACAACGAAAAATAGTGATTTATTTCTGCTTGTTGAGTCTGGATAATAAACTCAATATATCTAACCACATGTTACTCATAAAACACATAGTTAAACCACCATGACCATACATTACACATACACACATGCATTGCCTTATTGAACTATTGTAACAATAACTTAAATACGCGATATTTAAACTTTATAATCAAATATTACTTATATAATATATATATCTAGTTATGTAAATTCTATAGTTCCAGTATAACTTTGTACTTTAGAAAAAAATAAAACTACACACACCATGTATTTGACGACATTAACAGTAAACAGGTTATTCATTTAAATAAATGATTTCACGTTAATGAACGGTAGCCTAGTCCTCATTCATTGAAATACGTATGCACGTTGAACATACTTTTAACATTACTTTATTGAAGTTCTTTAAGATAAATGAGCAGATAAGCTCACAAAGTTTATACGACAGACCTTTTTATAAGTAGTTTTTTTAGTCTGATATTAGTTGTTTTTTTTTTCACAAAGTAACACGTGTTGTACCGAACTTATGAGTTCGGATACATTTCAATTACAGTTATTGTTTGAAGTTATTCCGGTAAGAAATAGTTTAGAGGTTCTCTCGCTGTAGAATGTCTAGAATAAATAACCATTATGTAGGAAACGTATTCGTTTTTCTACCTTTCAGTATTCTTAGAACTCGAGGCACTTTAGAGTAATTTATGAAATATATATATCCTTCTTCTATTAAAATATCTTTTTTTTTCAGGGCGAGAATCGTGCTGAGTCAACCATATTACAAAATATTGATTTTTCCTTCTTTGTAGCAAGGAAATAAGAGAGTTACACTGTTGTGTGCAGCTAACGTAATACGAAAAGTGTTCTGTAATTAAAGTTTACTACCACATGTATGGATGTATCACATTGATTCACTCAAAGCAGAATGTTTCGAATTGTTGACTAGCCAAAAGTTATTGCTTCTTTCACTGTTAAACTATACGAAGAGACATCTATTCTAAACACGTGAATTTCAAGTTCCAAGAATCATTTCTGTTCTCACTGTACTATGTTTAATGTGTTTTCTTAGATAATAACTTATATTAAGGATTTTCTGCTCAATGTGAATGTTTCAACACAAGTAAGTAGGTTATATCTACTTGTAGAACATAACAATTACTGACTCAGTACTGCAAAGATGTTGCAAATAACAACCATTATCGTAAATTTTTCAACACCTGAACATGTAGTTGAGCTTAGAACCTAACTTAAGCAGCTTGTTTTAGTGGAACTTGTCTCAGCATTGTTTGAATTTGTCTATGGAGGATACACATGGAAGTTTCACCATAGCTTTAGTTTGTCTATGGAGGATACATATTGAAGTTTCACCATAGTTTTAGTTTGTCTATGGAGGATACACATGGAAGTTTCATCATAATTTTAATTTGTGTATGGAGGATATACATGAAAGTTTCATAATTGTTTTAATTTGTCTATGGAGGATACACATAGAAGTTTCACCATGGTTTTAGATTGCCTAT
>NW_013666418.1:139706-144575 GCF_000517525.1 Limulus polyphemus
CCATTATTATCTTCAAGTGTAAACCGACTTACTAATAGTTTCTATCCATATACCATTATTATCTTCAAGTGTAAACCGACTTACTAATAGTTTCTATCCATACACCATTATTATTTTCAAATGAATTACATGTGAGAGACTTTAATTGTGATATGTAAAATATTTCGTAGCAAAGTAGGATCGCGCATTCTTAAACGACTTACGAAACACCGAAAGAAAAAAAAGAAACACGTGTTATTTGTATGGATATAGAAATTTACGAATTCTAAATTTATGAACACATTATCACACCAATATTTTGGCTTATGCCTTCATCGAAATGCACTGTCTATCCATATTCCTAAGAACAACTGACGCTGACTGTTGCTCCAGACTCAACTCTCCAATGGAGGCGTAAACCGAAACGCTGGCGTATTTGTAATTTTAGTATTAGTATTTTTTTTTATCCAAACGAAGACAAATGTCCAGAATGCTCCAGTTATCATCATAAAAATTACAAACCCAGAAAAAAAAGAAACATGCTTTTGATAGCGAACTTACTTTAAAATCCGTCTGATAAATTTAAACCGATAACGTTTCTGTCTGAAGAGACACTGAGTGAAATTGTACAAGTT
This sequence comes from Limulus polyphemus, assembly GCF_000517525.1. Classification (NCBI taxonomy): domain Eukaryota; kingdom Metazoa; phylum Arthropoda; class Merostomata; order Xiphosura; family Limulidae; genus Limulus; species Limulus polyphemus. Next base: position 140,321 of record NW_013666418.1, read on the forward strand.
AGGAGTTTAAAGTATTTAATATATACAGTCGCAATTGGCGAAGTTAAGAAGAAAGTATTGAAGGCTGAAAAGGACGTTTGGTCCGTCCGTAAAATGACAAAGTAGATAATTGTATTCAATAATGCAGGCTTCTCTAGAGTTCTAAGGAAGCACACCATACGTGAATTTAATACGCATTGCTTGTATTGCAAAAGTGGAGGTTCCAGTTAGTACTGAAACTATAAATAGCTTATCTTTCGTGATATATTTGACGAAATATTTCGCATATTACCTCTGTCAGTGAGACTCTGACATTATAAAAAAAAAAATGAAAAGGAAACAGAATCTGGAACCATCCGCGTTTGTGTACTTCAGGACATATTGTTTTTGACAAACCCATTTCTTCCCTTCATTTACAATAACTTGTTGTTGTTTTTTCTACCAATGTTCTCTTTGATGTAGCAGGTAAACTTATTTTCAAGTCTAGTATAACCTTTTAGTTGTAAAGTTCCGTTTCGTTGAATCTTATAACTTTGAGAAAGTGGTTAAAAATAATTACCTATGCTAGGCAGCAGTTAATTGAATAAACAACTTAAACTTAGTTAATTAACTTTTTCTTCTCCATTCCGTTTGCAAGGATCTTTCTTGCGGGTTTTAGTAAGACCATGTAGCAAGTAACAGGTAAAAACTATTTTTCAGATAGGAATATGAGTTTCTCCAGTACCAGGGTTTCCTTTTACGTTAGGAAAACAATATAACAAATATAAAAACTAGAACAGAAAAAATTAGTTTGAACTTGAGTTAATCTTTATCCCCTCAACTAAACTGTATCCCCTCAAAAGTGAGTTAAACTGCCTTTGAAATGAGTTAAATCGCTTACAAGTAGAAAAAAAATAAATAAAGTATAACATAAAAAGCAATGATTCAACTATTTGATCAACTAGAGCTTAGCGTAATCGTCCTCCCAGTACTCGGAGTTACTTCAGCGTGAGGAACATCGTTTGACGACTGGCAAATAAAATCTTCTAGAAAGCCTAGCGCCAGCAATGAAATAAATTTATTTCAACGTAACTTAATTCTATCTTCTTCCTCTGGCGTGGCCTGGTGTTTAGGGCATTCGACTCACATTCTGCGGGTCGTCGCTTCGAATCCCCCGTCACACCGATCATGCTCACCTTTTTTAGCCGTGGCGCGTTATTATATTACGATCAATCCCACTATTAGTTGGTAAAAGAGTAGCCCAAGAGTTGGCGGTGGGTGGTGTTGACTTGCTGCCTTCCTTCTAGTCTATCACTTCTAAATTAGAGACGGCTAGTGCGGATAACCCTCGTGTAACTTTGAGCGAAATTCAAAATATAGCAATCCTCTTCATCAGCAAGTAAGACCCTTAAATTCCCAGTCAGATGTGATTAGATTATGCAGAACGAATCATAGTTACATATTTTTCATCTTAACAGCGGGATACATTTAAGTAAATAAAATCATGTAATAAATGGGCAATTAAATCAAGTGGCAAATTATTTTCAAATGGCATCTTTAAAAGCACATTCTCTGCTCAACCAGCCAAGATAATCAACTTTATTGTATTCAGCAAATAGTTTGATACTGAATAATGAGGGAACCGAAGGAAGACGAGATAATTGAATAGTAAATTTCAATTAAAATTATCTTAAACTCAGATTGATAAACCATAAAAAAAATGCTTTATCTATTAATTATACTTCGGTTCACTAGCATGAGTATATGTGTGCGTTTCGTTTTAGCGCAAAAGTACATAATGGGGAACCTACCCCCTCATTGTTTTAGAGTTGTAAGTCTGTACACTTGGGGGGGGGGGTGGACCATTAAGGTGAGAGAATTAATGATGTAGCTCACATTAAAAAAAAACACATTTAGCGTGTGTGTGTGTATGTGTTGCTACTTTCATGATTTATTTGTTTGTTGAAAAGCTATTCGAGACCCATCTGCTTTCGTGGAAAGAATTGTATACATTATTTTCTGAAATTGTATTATTTTTAATATCTATGAGAACAAGTTTCCAAACAGTAACTATTATCTAAAGATATCTCTTTACTTTAATGAAGTAGTTAGGATCATTGGGGTTGTAATAACGACTTTTAAGGCGATAAATGGAATTTATTCCCAACCAGACTAGCACATTCAGCACACAAAAACAAACAAAGTTATAGCCGCAAAGGAAGACAAATCGCAACTATTTATAATTAAAATAAGCACCGTGTAATATGTTAAGGTTTCCATAAGTCTTACTCGCACAGCACCGTTCATCAGGCCTATGCAGGAAATTTGGAATACACAGAAATTGGATGCAGTAAGCACGATTTGCGGGGGAGGTTTGGGAATAATAACGGCTCCAAATAACATGTACATGTACTAAGCTTGCTGAAATGGGGTTAAGGTGATAAGGTGCTGAACACTATATAATCAAGCAGTTGATTTAGTGTTAATGTTGCCAGCACAAGGAAATCTCGGGGTTGTCAGTACACAAAAACTGAGTAACACTTAGAACGATTGTTACAGCAGCATGTCGGGGTTGTGTTTGTTTTGTTATGAAGGGACTAGTATGTATTAGATTCTTAATGAATAATCCTCATCAAAGCTGTTGCATGTGAAAAATTATCTACATGAGGATAATTACATACTCATCTTTTAGTTTGATCAAGCAAAAGCTTAGGACTAACGATGAAAATAAATACATGCGTAGAAATGTATTAGTTTCATCAAGTACGTGCTTTCTTTGGTCGAAAAAAAAATTAAGAACTCCGCCAATTTGAAAATAAATTAAGAAGCAACTCAAAATACAACATGGAAATAACAGTGCCGTAAAAACGATTTTTTACTGTTTGTCTCTAGCGACGAAAAGTTCAGAAACCCATACTTTAGCGAGGTCAAAGGTTGTGTTTGTACGGTTATAAAATAAAAACACACACACACACACACATTGGAAATATTTTAACTATCCTAAGCGTTTTCCTATGAATTATTTATAGCAAGTAAATTTGGTGACGGTGTTAAATCCATCGTCAACCACTTCATTCATCTTGAAGGGCCAGTTTGTATTTCTTTGTGTGTGTGACAGTGTAAACTTAGTGAATTGAAATGTTCAAAGCTGACCAGAGTGCAAAGTTTCCACGATAGTTATGTTTCTATGGAAACAGTTGTGACTAGGAATCTGGAATGTTCATACTCTGCGCATGTTCCTATCGATTTCATTGCATTTTCCGATATCAAATACTCGTTTTTTAACATCCCAATAAAAAACCTATGTTTTAAAACCACCCATGAAAATTGAGTTTGGTAGTGTTTGTTTGCTTGAAGTTATGCACAAAGCTACACGATGGGCTATCTGTGCTCTGCCCACGACGGGTATCGAAACCCGGTTTCTAGCGTTGCAAGTCCGCAGACATACCGCTGTGCCACTGGGAGGCATTTGGTAATGAAAGTAGTGCCCAGTTCCACATTGCAAACACACTTTTAGATATATGTGTGTGGTGTGTGTGTGTGTGAGTATACTGAATTTTGTCTCTCTCTATGTATATATATATTTATTTATATAAACTTTTAAACAATACAGAAGACGATATTCACAGCAATAGCGCCAACAATTACACCCCTTGGTTTATAACATCTGTTTTGTCCTTATATAAACTTTTAAACGATACAGAAGACGATATTGATAGCAATAGCGCCAACAGTTACACCCCATGGTTTATAACATCTGTTTTATCCTTGTTGTTTCATAATTATTCTCAGTAATTTACATCTCAATTCTACTTATAACGGGTAAAGTTGATGAACGAGCAGTGCCACACGTACTGGCAGGTGGCTAACCATGTGTTTCTGAAGCTCCTTCTGCCGTGTACGTACAAGTTATGACTTAAAACTAGTCGTGTAAAAGTATTCTCTGCTTAATCTGGTGGCCTGGTGATCAGGGCACTCGATTCGCAAGTCACGGGGAGTTATAATGTTACGAACAATCCCACTATTCGTTGGTAAAAGAGTAGCCGAAGAGTCGGCGGTGGGCGGTATTGACTACCTGCTTTCTCTCTCTAGTCAATCACTTCAAAATTAGGGACGGCTAGCGCAGATAGTACTCGAGTAGCTTTGCGTGAAATTCAACAAATAAACTTAATCTGTTTCCGAAACTTCACGATTTGAAGAAGGTGTTATTGGTGGAAAACTTTGTATATAGTACCTTACTGGTACGAAGGGCAATGGTAAATTTTGTGTATAGTACCATACTGATACAAAAGGCAGT
>NW_013666418.1:145371-154050 GCF_000517525.1 Limulus polyphemus
GGAAATGTTTGTGTATAGTACCATACTGATGCAAAAGGCAGTGGAAATGTTTGTGAATAGTACCATACTGATACAAAAGGCAGTGGAAATGTTTGTGTATAGTACCATACTGGTGCGAAGTTTCCCTTCAACTTTTTTAGCACAGTTTCTTTTGAATTGTGTATACAATAATTGTTACGTAAAATGAAACTGTGAATCGAGATTTATGCGTGTGTATATATTTATATCTATATATACTTACATAATATATACATAGAGAGAGATTCGTATTGATGATATGCAAATCTAGGGCTAACGTTTCCCACACTAAACTCGTTACCAATGTACAACACGTATTCTATATCAGTAACCATGTTCCTATAGCTAACCTCTACGCTGTCTAGTTTCAATATGTCCGTAGTTCTCATAACCTTATAAATGACCGTTAGAATTATTTCGTTTTAAAACACACATTCGGAACTAATTTACGTCTTGAGCTAAATATATCTAGTAGTTAATATCTAAGTTGCTAGATGTATAGACAGAAAGACATAAAAATGTTTCACGATGTGTGCATCTGGGACGAAAATGATGTGCATAAAAGTTATCGAGTCCATGCTGCAAAGCTATTCATTAGTGTGTAACTAATTTATGTAAAAACTCAAAGTGCTACAAAGTAACTTGAAATATCCTGCCCTGTTACATGCGGAGGAGGCTATGATGTATTATTTATAGGTATCCACGTGTGTATTACGTAAACCTACATCGAAAAGTACACCTATATATGAACACGAGCTTTCTTGATATATACGTATGCATACATAAAGAATCGCATATATGATATCAAAACTATAGCGACTTCAAACTAAACTCGTTGCCAGAGTACAAACTGTATTAACCATACTCCGTTAGTTAACCAATAAGCTATTTAATTTATACGTGTACATATATTAGGTGAATACAATTTACCTATTTCCAACATACTTCCACCAAGTAAATTTTAAGCAATGATTTAATATATAAAATATTATTTTTTGTAGTTTAATATAGCTTGCTTCTTTTGTTCATAGGGATTCCAATATAAAATAAGTACGTCACATCATATTTGAGAAAACGAAACCCAAACTGGTTTGTCCATATTTACATATATCAGAAGTAACTAAAAAATAATAATTATTTAAAAAAAAAAGAAAATTCCATACCTTTGAAAATAATACTTTTTTGTCCTACTTTCTCCTCAGCATAGGATCATTCACTCACTTTAAAAAAAAAACTGTTGTATTGTCTTCTTATTCTTATATATAAACAAATTAATCTGTCTTCGTTTGTTTTGTTTTTGTTTTTTTTTGTATAGGTTATTTTCCGATCAACCTTCTAACACAGAATCAAATACCATTACAAGAACAAGACGATGAGCAAGGTTAGCTTTCCTAGAAAATATCCATTGTCATTTAAAAGTGTCATGTGACCTGACTTGTCCAACCACAATCAAGCAGAGATAGAACATTTTACAACCGCTATTAAAAGGTCCTTAAATTATCTGCTTTTACAACACTCTGTGTTAGTTAGAGCATAAATTGCATCAGAATGTCAGGATGAGTGTGAACATTTTTTTTTTTTTTTGCCTTCAATGCTTGCACATCTTTCTAAATCAATCATTACATGTAGTCATAGGTTGCATGGCTGATGGCTGATGCAACTTAATATTGCAGCCTTAAACTTAGGGAGTTTCTATTTAACAAAGAGTCTCGATTGCATACTAAATCCAGAAAATTATTTTACCTCCTTAGAAAAAAAAAATAGGTTTAGCCAACACGTCACTGAAAAGCAGACGTAGTTTCTCTAAGTTTTAAGCAGAACTAGGATATAAGATCAAAGATAATATCAAAAGTGTCAGTACGTTTAGACGTTTGGTCACAAAATGCATGAAAGAATCCTCTGACTAAAACTTTAGAAATTTATAATACCACATGAAATTTGTCTTCCAATAACTGCGCCATCAAACTAAGACAGGAAATCTTGTACTGAGTGACGATGTAAAACCGTGATGAAAATTAAAGACGAGTATTGAAGACGACGAAACGTTATGAATTCTAATTATTCAATAAGATTGTAGTATGGCATACTTATAACTAGAAAATTGATTTATATCAAAAATATTTTTAATCATAGTTTGTGTTACTATGAGAAGATGTTTGAATGGTATTCAGATCCACGAACTCACTGATTCTAGAGACGTCGTTGAATTTACGGAGAGAGAGAGAAGAGTCAATTTGTTTTCCCATCTCTGAAGAAATATCTTTTTTCTTGTGTAAAGTATAAAATTAAACAGATTCATGACTCTTTTGAGCACGTTCAACTTTTTAACTAAAAACTCCTAACAACTCTTACATAAACATATGTTGTTTATCTAAACTAACTTTATTATGGTATTCAAAAAAATAGGTGTTGTTGTATTTCAAGTTCAGTGAGTTCCCTATCGGTGCTCTCTAGTGGCACAGCGGTATGTCTCCGGACTTACGACGCTAGAAACCGGGTTTCGATACCCGTAGTGGGCAGAGCACAGATAGCCCATTGTGTAGCTTTGTGCTTAACTACAACCAACCAACGAACCCTATCTGTATAGCGTATGTAGAAAACCTGGTTTTTCTAGAAGACGACACTTATAAAACAAAACTTCAACACTCCTTCAAAACATGATCAGTTTGTTGTTTGTGCATCGTATTACTTCTGTGTATTTTCTTTAAATTGATCTTACCACGCGACAAATTAGCTAATCTATTACAGTATATTTCGTAGATATGTTGTAGCAAGCACGTTATGAAACTATAATTTTTAAGATTTGTTTGAAATATATAAAGTTAAGTTTAAAAAAATATTAACTGAACATTAACGAATGTAGTAATTTGTGAAAGTGGGATATTATAAAGTTCAAGATGAAAATATGTTTCTAGTGAGATAACTAGTCGTTTCTTGGTGTTTTCTGAGCAGTAGTGTCGTATAGAACATTAGTCAGATAATATTATTACAGCAAAAGTCAGTTATTTGTTCCCTCAGAAACTAACAAAAGTCAGTTATTTGTTCTCTCAGAAACTAACAAAAGTCAGTTATTTGTTCCCTCAGAAACTAACAAAAGTCAGTTATTTGTTCCCTCAGAAACTAACTATGCCCAAAACTGATTTTGATTATTATAGTACGAAGGGGTAGAGGCCAAGAATTTTCGGGCATGATTTCGCTGAGAAGCATCCATCACGGAAAACATTCTGAATAAAATATATTTTTCAGTAGCATCATGAAAGTAAAATGCAAATAGCAATGATAATGGTCTGGAAATTAAGATAACCTGTAATTAATTTTGAGGTATCTCATTTCATATATAACGCATAGCAAATCGTTTGTATTTAACTCGAAGTTTTACACAAGTTAACAAATTTATCAGAGCAATTAAAGGTTAATAAAGTCCAAATCCACATCATCTATTCGCGACCCATTCTGTTTGAAGTCAGTAACATCAGTCATACGATACGCTCTAAAAAAAGCCTTCTTAGTTACATCAAGGTCGCTCTGTTATGGATATTAAAACGTGGGACTTTGATAGCTTATTCACAGTAGCTTGACTGTCGCAGCTTGTCAGGCAACACGCTATAAACTCGGCAGCCAAAAGAAACGTCCTTTACTAGAACAGTTTTATAAGAAAAGTTGGCGAAGCAATTGGTGTTGACGTTTACTTCTCCCGCCTGAACTCTTGATGGGCAATTTGCTGTTTTTAATATGCCATTAAACACTTAATCTGTTTACAGGCCTGTTGAGCATTGATAAAAGTGTGGGATGAACACATGTCTATCAGAATCTGTTAGATGTATTTACATTCACAACGATAAAGATTACTCATAATGCCTGCATGTCTTTCATATAAAGTTTTATCTTGATAACCTTAGTAGTGAACACGAACACGTGTATCGTTGTATATGTGTCAGTGCGTGCTCATAGATGGCAAATATAAGATAATTCTTGCTTGAACAGGTTCCAACTTTTCGTGGCATGTTTAGCAGCTGCGAAAATAGATCAGTGCCTGACTTGAGTAAATTTAAGGAATGTTAGACTTCTTTGAATATTAATGATGTGAATGGTTCTTTTTTTTAAAAAAAAAAAATATTTCTGATTGGAACCGGAAATGTTTTACGAATTCAATTCAAACATACACCACTGTAACTGTAATATTCATTGTTCATTTTATCAGATAGGTATTTTTTTTTTCTTTTTCACTTAGGTCCAAACGGATGTCCACGTCGTAGAGGCCGTCAGACCTATACCCGATTTCAGACTTTAGAACTTGAAAAGGAGTTCCACTTCAACCACTACCTGACTAGACGACGAAGAATAGAGATTGCACACGCTCTTTGTCTTACGGAACGGCAAATCAAGATCTGGTTCCAGAACCGGAGGATGAAGCTGAAGAAGGAGATCCGGGCTGTCAAGGAAATTAACGAGCAGGCGAGGTTGGAGGGAAAATTAAAACAGCGAGACGATTCCCAGAAATCTGAAGACGAGCAGCCACAGAAGAAGAATGAAGACACGGAGAAGAAGGAAGCTAACAAAGCCGATGCACTGCTGTCAACCCAGCAGAGCACTACCAGACAGAAGCCGGGTACAAATGCCACAAGCTCTTCCCTCGTAAATGGAGATTCGGACTCAGAATTCTCGAGTCCATAATGTTGTACATTCTACCCATACACCAGATTAGGGAAGCGGAAATTTTAAATTCTTTAGATATTCTTGTAAATGCCATATGTTCAATTGTATATTTTTGTTATTAGAAACGCCACAATGATCCTGTGCAAACGTCTTTCTTACAATTGTACAACTCAGTGTTCTATATTGATTTTGTTATTCCCGTATAAGGGGGTTTTTTTTGTTTGTTTTGTTTCGGTGCAAGCTTTCATATTGTTATCGCAATATTTATCATTAGATTATAGGGAAAAAGGAAAGCAACTTGAATATAGACATCTTAAATGGGATATATGTGCGTGTGTGCGCGCGCGCGCGCACGAGAGAGAGAGAGATTTTGGTTGCAAATGTAAGGTGGTGCTTGAACAACAAAATACGTAATTTAGGGTAAAACTTATTATTTCATCTTGAAATTATTTCAACTAGCACTGAAGAATTTTGTTTGCAAATACCTGATCATCGGGTGCGCAACACATTAATGATGTTCTCACAGTAACCTTTTTATCATAACTGTGTTTTTTGTTGTTGTTGTTGTTGTTGTTTTTTAAAGAATCCTGTCTACGTTTAATCAACTGAGATTGGCGCGTTCAAATTAATGGTAGATTACCTGAATGTTTAAAAGTTGTGTTTTAAATGACTGGAACACGAGAAAAAAAAGGAGAGTAAAGTTGATTAATTTTGATCGAAGTTCCATTTTGAAACGTTGCTGATCAGTATAGCTTCACTTAAAGATACTTTTTGGAAGTAAGGAAGTGGCAATAACGTTTCCTAAATTTGAGCAGTTTCCTGTTGCTCCAACAAGAAATCGTATCCATGGATGTATGTTCTTGAGATGTCTGTTTATTGTGTTGTGGCAATCCCTTCGTATAACCTACAGTATCGTAGATTAGAGGAATAATGTCGTGATCAGATTATCTGATTATCGTACTTTGGAGTTGAATCGTCTGGGATCTCGTATTTCTTAATCTCTTTGTGTTTGTAGAATTAGACGCAGAAATAATCATTCTGTGAAGTAAACCAGGTCAGTGTGTAAGTTAAGTAACAACCGATGGGACAAGATACAACTGCTTTATCCACTGAAATTGCGCATGAAATATTATGTGACCCATTATTTTATACAAGCCAGTTGTTAATTGTTAGTAGCAGATTTAATATGTTTGCTCAGACATAGGATACGAAGTTTTATTCTTTTTTTTTTTAACAGAAACACAAGTGCAAAAACTCAAAATTGTATTTAATATTTAGGGTTAAATATTTCATTTAATATTGTACATAGAAAGCATTATTAACGATTCTATACGATTAACAAAAAAATAATACATAACAATAAATTATAGTTTTGTTCACCATTAGTTAGTAATTATTTCTTTCAGTCTTCGTTATTCTAGACTATAGATATATTTACAGAATTATCTGACTTGTTGTGTTTACTGGGTCTGGAAGCGTCTGTGGTGGTAATTCTGATGTTATTATTAAGAAGTATTAAACAGAAACTGTTGACCGTTTCTTAACTTCTTTCTTTTTCATTACCTCTTTACTTTTTACTTTTTTTTTTTTGGAGTTCAGAGTTTTACCGGGTCAATTAATTTGACTAATGATTTGGTTGACAAAATACTGCCTGATTATCAGTATTCCAACGTTTCTGCAGAAATGAATGCGTTTCAAAATAATTCTCTGATGCCCTTTCTAATAGAACTGCCGCTTTAGAAAATTCTAGCAAAATACACTTCTTCTGAAATGTTGAGAAAGTAATATTTTTTAAATAGGTCTCAATTTAATTATCAGTAAGTACAGAGGCAGCTAAAATTTGTGACTTTGCTTTTTGTGAACTGTTTACTGTGTTAGAACTCCTGGAAATCAAAGTCCAGTCAATAGGTTCATGAAATTGGAGGTATTTGGTGTTAATAAAATCCTTGGAGGTACGAGGTGTCTGTTTTGTCATTTCTTTCACATCCTTAACAGTATACTATTATTTCACATCCTTAATAGTATACTATTATTTCACATCCTTAACAGTATACTATTATTTCACATCCTTAACAGTATACCATTTTCACATCCTTAACAGTATACTATTTTTCACATCCTTAACAGTATACCATTTTCACATCCTTAACAGTATACTATTATTTCACATCCTTAACAGTATACTATTATTTCACATCCTTAACAGTATACTAATCAGTGGTTTCAGTATTAATTTTTCTAATATGTTTAATTTTACATTTTTGTTTTCAAACGCTTATAGTAATACGCCTATAAACAGTTCTAAATTTAATTGAAAGTATAGCGTTCCCTGAACAAGTCGATGAGTTAGTTTTTAACAGTTGCATAACAAGAAACCAGAAATGTAGGTAAATGTCCGAAGAAAAGAATACTCGAAAAAACTTGTTGTCAAAACGAAAAACTTCCACAATTTATTTTATAAATAAATTACCAATATTAAAAAAGGTTACAAATCAGTTGTTGAGATCTACTATATCTAAACTCGACCAAATATAAAATAAATATATGTTTGTTTGTTGACTTCTGGGAAACATGAAAATAAAAGAACCAATCTCTCATTATTTGTTTAAAAAAGTCATATTTCAGGTAATTATTGTACCGGAATTTAAAAACATTTTGTTAAAAATAATGACACGTACTTAACAGACACGTTCAAAAATCAATAGGGCATCTTGCAGTATGTTTTGCACGTAATAATTTGTCACATACATCTAGGCTGTACTAATAAACGTCTCACTTGTTCAGTTTATCAACCGGATCAGCTCATCCACTCTTGACGTCGGAACGTTATAAGGCTGTTAAAAATAAAGCAAGCCTGAATTAGTATTTTTCTCTCTTAATATCTATAATGAAACATACATGATAATGTTATACCTATACGTGAATACTACAAAACTAGAAAATTTTATTTTAATTACTGCATGTATATATATTTTTCGTTGTTAAACACAAAGCTACACATTGAGCTACCTCTGCTCTGTCCAGTGAGGGTATCGAAACCTAATTTTTAGCGTTATAAGCCTGAGACTTGGCGCTGAGTTACCGGGGTAGGGGAATATGCACGTGAAAATTATAAATAATATAAAGTTATAAGCATGAAAAATATCTCAAAATAAATTATAGCTTTACAATTGGCTACCTGCGCTCTATACTCCACAAGGACTCGAATCCCAGATTTTTTTAACATTTTACGTCAAGAAACTTTCCACTGATCTACTGGGGGGGGGGGCAATTAATTTTAAACGCAACATTTCATAAGTTGGAAATATTAAACGTTTTATGAAATGAATGCTTTTAAATTCCAAACTTACACACAAACAATAAATATTAGACCAATATAACGTATGCATAAGAAAAGGTTTAAGGAAATGAGACAGGCACATTGTACGATATTGACAGTAAAAAAACACAAAGATCTTTTTTTAGGCACAATAAAAGATAGAATCTTTATCATTACTTACAACCAACTAGTTTTGATAAAACATTTACCATCATCACATAGATGCTAGTCGTTTTTTTTGGTGTTTTTTTTAAGTCTTAATGTAGTTTATTTGTAAACATCTCCATAACTACAAAATATTAGCAAATATGCCAGAAAAAAAAATCAGAAGTGTTAATATGTTTCAATGAAAATTTTAAGAATCATTGTAATTAAAAGGAGTGGATTATGCTGGTTGTATCAGACGCTCGTTCTCATAAACTCCCGCGTTTTCTACGAATCAAAGAAAGACAAAAAGAAATTTTCTATTTTGTTCCTGAGACAATGTATATAATATACTGTCATTAATACTAGCTGTTGTGTTCCTGAGACAATGTGTATCATTTACTGTCATTAATACTAGCTGTTGTGTTCCTGAGACAATGTGTATCATTTACTGTCATTAGTACGAGCTGTTCTGTTCCTGAGACAATGTATATCATTTACTGTCATTAATACGAGCTGTTCTGTTCCTGAGACAACGTGTG
>NW_013666418.1:155050-159588 GCF_000517525.1 Limulus polyphemus
TCATTTACTGTCATTAATACGAGCTGTTCTGTTCCTGAGACAATGTGTATCATTTACTGTCATTAATACGAGCTGTTGTGTTCCTGAGACAATGTGTATCATTTACTGTCATTAGTACGAGCTGTTCTGTTCCTGAGACAATGTGTATCATTTACTGTCATTAATACGAGCTGTTCTGTTCCTGAGACAACGTGTATCATTTACTGTCATTAGTACGAGCTGTTCTGTTCCTGAGACAATGTGTATCATTTACTGTCATTAATACGAGCTGTTCTGTTCCTGAGACAATGTGTATCATTTACTGTCATTAATACGAGCTGTTGTGTTCCTGAGACAATGTGTATCATTTACTGTCATTAATACGAACTGTTCTTAATTCATTGATCAACATAAGAACCTCTCGATAAAAATTAAAGGAATTTAACCGAGGTATAAAAAGTACTTTAATCTCTAAATAGAATGTATTTTAGCCATTAACACACACACACACATATATATATATATATATATATACAGTGATTCAAACCTTACATGTTAAAATTTCGAATAAAGTTGGAAGTCATGAATTAATGTGTGATAAACAACCATACAAAACACGCGTAAGGTTCAATATCTGTATCTAAATTATTTTATAGAACTTTAAAACTCTGGGTTTCTATCCGTTTATTTAAAGTAATTAAAAAAGTCTTTGAAAAAATAATGAATTTCTTCCAAGACATTTTCTATGACCCGACAAATAGAAAGGACCTTATCTTGTTTGTTTTGGAGGAAAGCCATACTGAGCTATCTGTTGTCTCCACCACGGAGAAGCGAATCCCGGATTTTGGCATTGTAAGTCCGTAAACTTACCGCTGCCACACAGGGAGCCTTTGTTCTTGGCCTTAGCAGTCTTAGTGCAATAAACAAATCATCATCCTGCGTTTGGATTGCTAAAATGTAACAAAATATGATTTTCTACACTTTTATTTTTAATTGTACGTATTTCTACGTGATGCAAAATCGGCATAAATAATATAAGAGGAAATATCTACGTGATGCAAAATCGACATAAATAACTTAAGGGGAAATATCTACGTGATGCAAAATCAACATAAATAACGTAAGAGGAAATAGCTACGTGATGTAAAATCGACATAAATAATATAAAAGGAAATATCTACGTGATGTAAAATCGACATAAATAATATAAGAGGAAATATCTACGTGATGCAAAATCGACATAAATAATATAAGAGGAAATTTCTACGTGATGCAAAATCGACATAAATAACATAAGAGGAAATAGCTACGTGATGCAAAATCGACATAAATAATAAAAGAGGAAATATCTACGTGATGTAAAATCAACATAAATAACATAAGAGGAAATGTCTACGTGATGTAAAATCGACATAAATAATATAAGAGGAAATTTGTACGTGATGCAAAATCGGCATAAATAACATAAGAGGAAGTTAATAAAGACTAGTTACTTAATATCCGCAGATACCTTAAAGTGATCTTTGAACTCTGGAAACATTTGACCGTCGGATAACTTAATTACAGGTTGAAACTTTCAGGTTACAATACCGCTAATAATGATTAGCGTTTCCAGCTGAAATTCTGCTTTTACTACAGATTTTACGTAAGCAAAAGATATTACGCTCACTTTTGGATCTTCAAGATTAAGCACATAAGCAAACGTTTAATAAACATATAATACCAAATTAATACAATGCTTCTTGAAATTTCTGACTTTTTATAATAAAAAGCTAAATTAAAACACTTAAATTGTAATTTAAACTTTAATAGTTATACAACATTCATCGTAATAACTCACATATTTGTTATAATAGTTGTAGCTTTGTTGGAATCCGCCCCCTCCGAAAAACAAAAAAACAAACAGTAGTCATCACAATACTAACTTATAATTAAATACAATAAGTTTGCTTTCAATTTTATACCCAATAGTCTTGTATGCTAACTTTAATTTTCAGCCTAAAATCATGTTTTAAATCATTCCAGTAAAAAATCTGTCTCCTGATCGGACAGCGGTAAGTTTACGGACTAACAGAGCTAGAATCCGAAGTTCAATTCTCCGCGGTGGACACAACATATAGCCCAATATGGCTTTGCTCTAAGACAAACAATTAAAAAAAAAAGTATTTTCCGTCAAGTATCAATGTTGTTTTATGTTTGTTCTCAACTACAATGGCTACATAATGGGCTATCTGTGCTATGACCACCACAGGTATCGAGTATTTTTAGAGCCATAAACTACAAAATCTTCGGACTTAGAACTAAGCTACGAGGGAGGAAGGAAAAAAATGGCATACCGTACTTTTGGACCAATATTATGCAGTTGTTTCTTCCCTACGATATTTCGAAAACTAAACCTTCCGACAAATATTAATTCAGTAATCTTAAGCCTTTATTTGTGATAATTATCCCTTCAGTATTTTTATAAAGTTAAAACACCCTAAAACTCTTAGTGCTAGCGAAGAATATTAGAACTGTTTACGGTTACATTCGGTTAAAATGTCGTGTGATTTAACATGCTAATTCAAAGTACAGGTTTGCAGCGGTCAACATTACATATTTGAACATTAGTTAATCACAACATTTTGATTAATTCTAAAGTTGTTTCGTATTTCTATACTTCATTTCCTCATTGTGGGCTCCGTCTGGTTTTGCTATAAATATTTATCGCTGTTCACTGCATGCTTGGTTCCATAAGGCTTGTTATTATTATTATTGCCTCCCAGTGGCACAGCGGTATGTCAGCGGACGTACAATGCTAGAAATTGGGTTTCGATACCCGTGGTGGAGAAGAGCACAGATAGCCCACTGTGTGGCTTTGTGCTTAACTTAAAACAAACAAATAATTATTATTTTATAGTAAAACAAAGCGTTCTTGGACAGGAAAGATTCTTTCGCAAATGTTACACCTGTCTAACGGAGCACAAACAATTATTAATTCACAAAACACATTGTTACATTTATGTTGCGAAATAATCTAAGCTTAAGTGTTGCGTTGAAGCTACGGACTTTCGAAAACACGGACCAAATGATACGTTAACCAAAACGATACTGAATATTATTAATATTCTTGAGATACAGAGCAATTATAAAGGGTTTTTAATATGCATTTCACAAAAACTCCACCTATTACTTGAGGCTGAGAAACTGATTACTGGACAACATTTGTCGATAGCTAGATCATGAAATATTGTCTACCAAAAGTGCTGGTGATAACATAAATTTTAAACACAACTGCTTTAGCTGTGGATGATTTCGCTCGATCGTTACTAACACTCTTCTCCCGCTACGATATAACCAATTCATTTTGTTCAACAACGTGTAGAAGCAAAATAAATTTGAAATTAAAAAAAATATATATATGCAACAGTGTTTAATCAGAAATGAAAAAACAAAAACAGCTTGGTTACTTCTTAGAGCACAGGAAACGTGAGAACCCGAGTATTTTCTTCAGGTGCACGGCACTGGAACTTTGCCAGTGTGCGTGTGGTCGATAAAGAGGCAGGACAAGAGTTGAAGGCCGCATGCGCTCTTATTGGCTAAGACACACCCCGAGCTCAAACACGGACGTGATACACGTTGCCTGGGATACGAAAGAAGAAAGAGCACAGCAGGTCGATATAGCGTTCCATTCTTCCTCATCTTTTGGATATCTAATCTTGTTGATTCTGTAAAGGCACAATATCGATCTTCGTTAAGCCCATGAAAATGAAACCGAAGAAACAAATAAAACTAAACACTTTTGTATATGTATTCATATGGCTATCAATTGTAGTTGAATATACGTGACTATCTCATGAAAGTCAGATGATAATTATCTGTTATAAACTAAGCATATTGAAATATGGCAAACTGTATTCTATTGGAATCGCCCTAACCTACATCTATTCATGTATGCTATTACAAGCGTTTCAATGTTTGAGTAACTGCCCTATAACTATAATATTTTATATATATATCCTAAAGATGTATTAATTCAAAACGTATGTAAATTTTACATTGAAATATAATAATATGAATATATATATATACAAATGTTGCTCAATTAGATTACATTATTATTTTTCCCCCGGTAGTTAGGGCACTCGACTTGTAATCTTCGAATCAAGGGATCGAATCACGTCACCGAACATGCTCGCCTTTTCAGCAGTGCGGGCGTTATAATGTGACGCTCAATCCCATTATTCGTTGGTAAAAGAATATCCCACCGTTGGCTAGCTTGCCTTACTTCTAGTCTAAAACTGCAAGATTTGAGTAACAGCATACAAAAATGTATTCTTAATGTTCACATCACACCCAAAGTTTTTAATGAAAAATCTACTCATTGTGGAAGCATGATTTGTGTGTTAATGTAGAAGAAGGTGCTTTAAAATATCACACCTTCAACACGCACATCACACCCAAACTTCACAATCAAATATTGATGCGTTGTGGAAGCACAATTTGTGTGTTAATATGAAAGAATATAATAAAGAAACCTTTAAAATACCACACCTTCAACACGCACATCACACCCAAAC
>NW_013666418.1:160044-165558 GCF_000517525.1 Limulus polyphemus
TACCACACCTTCAACACGCACATCACACCCAAACTTCACAATCAAATATCGATGCGTTGTGGAAGCACAATTTGTGTGTTAATATAAAAGAATATAATAAAGAAACCTTTAAAATACCACACCTTCAACACGCACATCACACCCAAACTTCACAATCAAATATTGATGCGTTGTGGAAGCACAATTTGTGTGTTAATATGAAAGAATATAATAAAGAAACCTTTAAAATACCACACCTTCAACACGCACATCACACCTAAGGTTCTTAAGAAAAAAAAATCGGTAAAGAATTTGAGAAAGACTACCGAAACCGAAACCTTTAATAGAATGGGGGACGAAGAATAAAAAAGTATACATTACTCATGGAAACACCTATAATTACGTTGGTTGACTGCGTGAAATTATGGGCTAATACACACATTTTTTAATATTGTCTTATTTTCCAAACAACTCTCGTAACCGATCAAATTGGATTGGGAAACCGTTCTATTAGAAATATGGCGGGTAGATATAAGGTAGCAAGTCACTTGTTATTCGTCTTTATATATATATATATATATAATATTCTGTTGGCGGTAAAGTCACAGGACCGGTTTCTCGTTTTGTTTTGTTGTGTTCATGACGTCGTTTCTGATGTGTTGATGTTTTAGCATAGACAAAGAAGGTTCTTGTCGGATCCTAATTTATGGGTCTCGGGTCTAGGATGGTTCATAAATTACTTATTGCCAGAAAAAAAATGCTATTGAATATAATGAACATTATATGATCTACAGATATGCACAGATAGGTGGATAGTTGAGAGACAGACAGACAGACAGATAGATAGCTGTTTGTATGTATTTGGATTGTTTGAAGCAACATTTTATGCCTAATTTAATCACAGGTTTGTGTATTTGTTTGTAACTAACGAACAGTGAGACTGAGCGTAATATCATAACCTCCTCATGGCTGAAAGGACGAGCATATTCAGTGACGGGATTCGAACCTGCGACCCGCAGATTGCAAGTCGAGTGCCCTAACCACCAGGCCTATTAAATCATAGGATTAATGCATACTGTTCTGATATCATCTGACTGTTCGTTACCTAGAAACGTCAAAAATTATACCAAAATAGAAACCTGAAACATTTGGAAAGTATAACGTATTCAAAATTTAGGTTCATATACTTGTTTAAAGTAATCACAAGATTGCACACCGAAATATTAACTACCAAGCGAACGTTAGTGATTTAAACTCTCTGTAGCGTATATCAACTGTTTTTTTTTGTTGTTGTTGTTATTTTTTTTACGCGCAATGTTACACCTTGTGAACATATGAACATGTGATATGCTTTCCATATGTACAAATAACTGTGTATTGTGTTTAAAGATAAAACAGCTGATGTAACTTACATAAAATGCTTTATGATCTTCATGCAGATATATTATAAAGTACTTCCCCATATACAGGTAATTCGGACAGGTGACGCTATAGGGGTTTATATTCCTATCCAAGTGTGCTGTAATGTTCCTCTTGTAATGGTAAAACGGATAGTATAATTGACGTTTTACTCTTTACGTCTTTTATCCGGTTTTACACGTGAGAGTAAGACAGAAAACAAAACACATTTTACGCGTAGGAAAAGCCGTGTAAATGTAAACATAACGTATGACACGAATAAACAGATAAATAGAAAACGTTCCCAAAACGATAGTTTAATTTCCACGAGCGGAAATGATGCACGCGCTTATGACTTAGCCACAAATTTCGATATTTTTGGATACCATTTGTTACCAACAGAATGGTGTACCTCTTGTTGAGGTCAGTTTTCGCTCTCCAAATAAAATGAAGCCTCCTCCTCGCTATGAAAGCAATATTTCACTGCATGCGCAAAGCCAGTGAAATTCCCTAACTTAGTGTGTGCGGCAACAACTACGTGACCTTTCAGAACGCATAGTTTCTATGCCTTACACAGCCCTTGTTACCTGTGCAGGTTCATATAAAATACTGTAATATTGCATTAGTTATGGGAGTTGCAATCAACGTAGATGTCAGTACTGTAACTGATCTTGTTTTATCGGAGGGGGTGTAGTTACTCCAAGATCTCCCAGACTATATATATATATATCATTTTACTCGCATTACACTTCTAAACCAGGATCTATCTAAGTAATATATTGTAACGGGTGTGTGTGTGTGCACAAACATTACTACCTACAACATTACCCAGGTACTACAACCTCCGGTTTACTGATTAGACCAATACGGCTGATTACCTGGACCGTTACCTAGGTACTGTAATCCGTATTTTACTATCTACATTGTTTCCTAGGTACTGTGAGATATACTTTACCGCCTAGGCCGTTACCTGGGTACTGTAACTTGTATCTTACCACTTCCCAGGTTCTATAATCCATTGTTTATTATCGTCATCTTTCTCCTGGTATAGTAATTAATATTTTAATACTATTATCCAAACGCTGTGATCGAGACCGTTTCCCGGACACTATAACGTGTATTCTACTATGAAAACGCTTGCCCCCGATTGTACAATTCAAACGTCACTACATAAATGTTATATCTTAGCATTTAAACTATTTATAGACACTTCTACTCACACATAAAATAAAAGTCGATCAAACAACATTGAAACACCAGAAAGCTACGTTTTCTCGAGATACTACGACCCTAGAGACACAAGTGGATTACGCTTGAGACACTGGTAACATTAACTTCTATTTCAAAGAAGAAATGTCTTTACTGTTGTGGTGTTTATTGAAATACCCATTCATTTTCTCTATGTTTCAAACGTCTTGAGCATATTTTTACACTAAAAATAACAGTTATAATTAAAGTGCTCAGTCGTCTTCTCTATGTTTCATACGTCTTGAGCATATTGTTACACTAAAAATAACAGTTATCATTAAAGTGCTCAGTCGTCTTCTCTATGTTTCAAACGTCTTGAGCATATAACTAATTGTTACACTAAAAATAACAGTTATTATTAAAGTGCTCAATCGTCTTCTCTATGTTTCAAACGTCTTGAGCATATAACTAATTGTTACACTAAAAATAACAGTTATTATTAAAGTGCTCAATCGTCTTCTCTATGTTTCAAACGTCTTGAGCATATAACTAATTGTTACACTAAAAATAACAGTTATCATTAAAGTGCTCAATCATCATCTCTATATTTCAAACGTCTTTCCGTTGATTATCTTAACCACTCATTTTTGATACATATCTATATATACCTGAGTTCCAAAGTTTTTATGTGTAGTTAACCTGGTATTATGTGAAAGTGTAGTTAACCTGGTATTATGTGAAAGTGTAGTTAACCTGGTATTATGTGAAAGAGTAGTTAACCTGGTATTATGTGAAAGTGTAGTTAACCCGGTATTATGTGAACGTTTAGTTAACCTGGTATTATGTGAAAGTGTAGTTAACCTGGTATTATGTGAAATTGTAGTTAACCTGGTATAATGTGAAAGTTTAATTAACCTGGTATTATGTGAAAGTGTAGTTAACCTAGTATTATGTGAAAGTGTAGTTAACCTGGTATTATGTGAAAGTTTAGTTAACCTGGTATTATGTGAAAGTTTAGTTAACCTGGTAACCTCCTAAATAAGAATAACCTTAGTATAGAGCTTACTTTTCACAGTTATATTAACGTATTTCAACATCTTGATATATGATTAGCTAATCAACAAGTTTACACCTAAAACGTGTTAATTTTTTATGGAAAATCCAAGAAATACGTTTAGTTACTGTAGTTATTCACTTCCAACTAAAAAACTTTGTTATTTCCGAAAGAGAAGTGAACGGTATCTATTCTATTGCTATGTTTTACGTACGTAAGTATAAAGGCCGATCCGACAGAAATAACCAGAATATCAACCAGTTTAAACCAGCATCCAACTGTCCAGCTACGAACTTTACAACCACGAGAACATCACCGACTTCAGATGTAAATATTCAAATACAAGTCTTACATTTTATAGCAGTATTATTGTTTTAACATGACCCAGCATGTAGCTGAGTTATGGTGATTTTAATAGCAGACATTTTGTTGTCGTTTTTTTTAACCGGGGGGGGGGGGCGACTAACGTCCTAGTTGTGCAATGTCAACATATAAAGATATCAGTGGATCTTATGGTACTTATCAACTTTCGGAACTAAGAGTTATATGAAAAGTTGAATGGTAAACTTTAATTTTCTTGTATCCCATGGTACATAAGATCTACTGTTTCGTAATCAAACAAATAACAAGGTTATAAACCAACTAACAAAAGGATCCTTGGGATGAGGAGTTTCCTGCCGATCATAATTTTTCATTTCAAACATTTCTTTCCGCCTTCTGATGATATAATAATTGCAATTACTACTTATATATATGGGTTTGTCTCATCGTTTAATATATATATAGTTACTTTTATAAAACGCAATGACTTTCTCCAGAGCCACCCAGTGGCTCAGCGGTAAGTCTAAAATATTACAACATTAAAGACCAGGTTTCGATACCTGTGGTGGGCACATTGTGCATGTTTGTGCTTAAAAACAAACAAACCTCCTTTAGAAATAACTTATCCCGCACCATCTAATTAATTATTATTTTAATTTGATATTTTCATTCCTTTATCATGGAACTTTTATTGTAAAATGCGCTTTTTATGCTATATGATTATATCGTTTTGTTTCTATGGCGCATTTCTAAACGTTTTTGGCTTTTCTATATCAGAGCTCTTAATATACTTTATACATGGAGATCTCCATTTTGACTCACACGCTACTTCTTACTTATCGCCATATTTAACGCGTCAGATTCAACCTCATGAAACGCGCCAGGATAAATTGTGTCTTTTGCTGTCTGCAAAATGGTCAGAATCAACATAATGGTTAGAAATGTCTCCTAGTCTAACCAAATTTGGAAAATGGTAAGAAATGTCTCCTAGTCTAACCAAATTTGGAAAATGGTAAGAAATGTCTCCTAGTCTAACCAAATTTGGAAAATGGTAAGAAATGTCTCCTAGTCTAACCAAATTTGGAAAACATATCATTTAGAGCTCAGAAAAAAAAGGCTATTTATTATTAATATGAGGCATACTTTATTTAAACACCTGTTTACAAATCGGGTCAACTGATTATTTAAATATATACATCCCAGGTGGCTCAGAGGTAAATCTGAGGGCTTATAACGCTAAAAATAGGAATTTGATACCTGCAGCGAGCACAGCACAGATAGCGTATTATGTAGATTTGCGCCAAACAACAAACATATTATCAAGACATATGCATTTATATCATAGACATATAGTGCAAGTAATAATACACGTTATTTGAAACATACTGTTGGTTACATATCACTATAACTCTTAATAGAAATGAATAAAAACCCTATAACCCGAGCGCTTTCGAAAGTTGGACCTTTCTTCTTTAGGGGCAAACTGGGATTGCTTCGGACAAAGTAAGGTCCACCTTTCGAAAGCTCTCGGGCGTTAGGGGTTTTATTCCTTTCTGTCAAGAGTTCGTGCACCT
>NW_013666418.1:166235-174089 GCF_000517525.1 Limulus polyphemus
AGGTGCACGAACTCTTGACAGAAAGGAATAAAACCCCTAACGCCCGAGAGCTTTCGAAAGGTGGACCTTACTTTGTCCGAAGCAATCCCAGTTTGCCCCTAAAGAAGAAAGGTCCAACTTTCGAAAGCGCTCGGGTTATAGGGTTTTTATTCATTTCTATCAAGACTTCTTGAACCTACGTGTTTTTCTAACATCGTGATTATAACACTTAACGTGGTAATAAATAGAAAAGCCGCATTGTTACATATCAGATACATTTTTAGTACATCTTTATTATTGCTAAATAATATTAAAAGTAGTCGTTCTTATTTTAAGAAATACTACAACTAATCTGAACACGATTTACTAGATAGTCTGAAGAAACTTAAAAAAGCAAGTAATGTTTGGGAGTGTTTCTTTGTTCTCGGATATTCGCGTAAAGCTATTCGAGAGCTATCTGCACTAGCCGTCCCTAATTTTGAAGTGACTGACTAGAGGGTATAGGCAGATTATCAACAGCACTCCGGCGCCAACTGTTGTCTGATCAAATAGTGGAATTTGACAGTGACCCTCATAACGTAACCCAAAGTGCGAATCATAATTGTTTTTTTGTTTTTTTTACAGTAATAGGACGCGAACGCTGGACTCGTAAATCTATAGTCCGGCACGCTAACCTCTGGGCCACCATTTGATGTGATGTTTTAGATCTGTTGTGTATTGTTGTATTCTTCTATAAATTAAAATATCTTTTTTTTTTTCTTACCTGTGTTGTATCTTGACCAAAAATACCACATAAAAAAAACAGAGCGATTAAAATATTTAGTTTCTCTTTTGAAAAAACTGCGATTTGTATTTCAAAAACTATTATTACTTTCCCAATATCAAAAATGGCATAAACAGAACTTACGTCTGAGTGAACTTACGTTTTCGGATTTTATAAGCTACAAAGGTGCTATCAAGCAACATACATGTACTCTAATATGCAGAGAAAAGCATTGTAAAAGCTTCTTAGTCAGCGTTTTTTGTGGCTATTGTTATTGAACAAACTACTTGAAGTTTTGGTTGGGATAACTATTGAGATAAAAGGTTCTTAGATATGAACTTAAAAGTGTAAAATAGCTTGCTTTCAGCGTTGTATTGAAGCTAGTATTGTTCCTGTAGGTGGCCCTACGTCAACTGATTATGTAGAAAGATAATACGAAGTATTTGTAGTTTGACACAAGAGTTTTTGACAGTTGCAATTATCATATTTCATAAAAGTATTGAAAGACGAATCTCATGAAATAAGCAATATACGTACGGGAAAAAAAAATAGTGAAAAAATCCAGGATTCGTGAGTAGAACATATATTGTTTATCATAGCCGGTGTTATCGAAGGAACCGCATTTTTTGAGTTTTTTTTTGTGTGCGTGATTGAAATAGACAACCCTTATTATCCCCCAAAGTAAGTTTGTAAATCTTTCATCGATGTTGGTTGTAGTAGCTGTATATTTAATTGAAAGAAAAACTGGATGATGGGATTGTTGGGCTCGAAAAGTTATTGAGTTAAGATGGTGTGTTACTGAGTCAAAACTTTTCGGATTTTGATGACACTTGATGGACATATGTAGAATATTCTTCCTCACTGACCTGCCAGAAATGGTCCGTTTCTGCTTAACAGGACAATGGTCCATTTCTTTTGAGAAGGGCGGGCGTACGAACATATTTTCATTGAAGTGATTAGTTGTTTTTTTCCTTTTATGGTTAAGGTCAAAGGTCACGGAAATCTGGATAAATTTGCCAGTTTTGTCCTTAAATATATGAGCTAAAAACATGTTACCAAATAACATATACGTAGTTTAATATGTATATCAAAAAGATAGAGGAAATATTTTTGAAAGTTCTAATGTAGTTGTTTGTTTGTTTCACTAATATGAACTTGTCTTGTTGTTTGATACTTAGGTTAGGATGACTGTTTAAATCAAAGAGTTTTGGATAAATATTTAGAAGTGTAATTTATATTAACCTCAGCGCTGCGAATGTTTTTTTGTGTATGGGCTTTTCACAACTGCATTTTTACCTTTCTGGACACAATTATTTTTTTTTCGTTTCTAACTGTATATCTTTGAAATAAATTACATTAGTTAATGCTAACAAACCTCCGGTTCGTTAGAGGTAAGTCTGCGCACTTACAACGCCAAAATACCCACGGTGGACAGTGCGCGGATAGTCCATTACGTTGGAGCAAACTTGTACGTCATTAGGAAGTTCAACTTATTTTTGATAAAAAAAATATAAGAAACTCATTCATTGACGAATAAGATGTCACAAACCTAACGTTCTTTTAACGAGCATTGGTTTACGCTTCACGAAAACCCCTTCTTTTCGAAAACTTTTCCAGCTTCTACAATAGTAGAATGCACAGCTGAGTTACCGACAATGTGCTACTCTTTTTCGTCAGTTTACGACTTTCAACACGTATTCTAAGTCAACTCGAACTTATTTCTCAAATATCAACATGCAATCTACAGTACAAGAATGAGTAGTAAAATACGGTGTCTGATGGTAGTTTTGTCGAATCACCTACACAGAGAAAATAAGCTGTAGATAAACTATACTTATATAACCAACCACTTCCAACAAACTAAACCATCTAAAGTGCAGAGAAATAGTTTCTCCACTGCTTTAAGATCGTACGTGCTTACCAATACTTTACACATTCAGTATCTGTAGAGAACTGAACGTCTTATTGTGGAGAAAACCAAAGCTTTAAAGTGATAAATGAATATACGTATAAATAAAGGTTAAGGTCGGTTAATATGTGAAGTGTGTGTGGAATATCTCGACTGAGTTTCTGTTTTGAAGACTGAACATAAAATGATGGCGGTCGGTGAACTGAAATGTGCAAACTAGCTCTATACATATTATATCGCAACCATAGGTTTTATACGTCATATTTCAACAGGGGGATACACATTGAGTGGCTGACGTCATTTACAGCTTTTAAATTATGCTTGATAATTATATACCTATTACAATTCGGTACTGGTAGCACTCGTTCACAAAGGAGGTAGGCTTCGCTGGTTTTTTTAACGTGTTGAAAATGGGTAACACTTCTATAGTCCAAGACTGTATCGATACAAACATTTTATGTTTATTTACGTCCCCATTTATTGTGTGAATAGTACTTCAGTATTCCTTTAGAACCATCTCTCCGGGTTAGGACAACATATTTATTTGTTTTGTGTTTATTTTAGGAACTCCACGCTACTGATATAAGCTATCTCGGTTCTTGAATGCTAATGAGTATATTGGGTGTGATTGATGATTTTGAAACAATGTATATCTACTTAGGAAAACGTCTGTTTAAGTCAGTACGTCTAAATCACGTTAGTAACACATCTCTTCGGCACTTTGCTTTTAAATGTTGAATGTTTATAAAGCACCTAATTTTATCTCATGTAATGTTAACTTTCTCAGAGATGATTTTCAGTATAGTATTGTACTTTGAACATTATTTGAAGTACAGCTTTTAGTTCAGATCCGAGAAGAATCAGTTACAAGTGTTTCCCATTTGTTCACATTAGGGTTACGAAACACAATGCTTTATATTTGTTAAGTAAAAAAAATAATATATTTTACATATGTAAAGAAAAGGACGAATTACAGTTATAGCTATAAAAGTAAAACTAATAGCACACCTGTGTATAAAAGCGCAGGTAAGACAATAGGTATGAGCTCGAAAAGTTAAAGTTTATGAAGTAAATATGAAACTGAAATACTAGGTTAAAAGGAAGCATGATTACACTTTCAAAGGAGTCAATTAACACGATTAATTAATTAACACGATTAATTAATAGGTAAATTTTGAATCGTGATTGCAACTTTTGCCGTTTCGTCATCTTTTAAAATGGGAATAATTTAACAAAATTCTTAAATCAAAGAAACGTTCGAGCTTTAATTATGATATCGATATTCAATTCGATAGTTTATGATGTGATGAAATACATCTTAATTTTCAATGATACAATTTTTTTGTGGTCCCTCTCAGGTGGATTGAGCTATTCTTTAACATTTCCCCCCATAAAAAAAAATGTATCTAAGTAGCGAAGATAAATTTAAAGAAATTAAACAAATTTTACCAAATATCTACAACAAAGGAACGGTGTGATATAAAGCTATAATGTGTTTCACCTGGAGGATGTTTTTTTTTGTTTCTTTTTTTTAAGAAAAGGCATAAATGTACGGGACAGTGGTTGGGTGGAAACATAACCTTGATTTTATGAGGAAGTAAATAAAAATAATTTGTCAGAGCGGTTTTACGAGCATTTGCTAAGACTCATAAACGTAGAGATATCCAGTCGGTACGACGAGTAAAAAGGGTATATAACGATAGAGGTTAGTATGCAGGATAAGTAAGTACATATGTGTTGGTGGTAGAGCCGTATCGTCATATGTCTCAAATAGTTTCTTAAGCTCGAAGTTATGTTTGAAAATAAGAAATGAGAAATTTTCCTGAAAGAAAGAAAAAAAATGGGTGGTATTTATAACAAAACCGGGTGGTATAACATACCAATAGCATACTCCACTTCAGGCACTTGCTTATCATTGCCGCCATTTCTCCACTGGATGACTCCACGCTTCTTCACTTACACGTTTCCCCGTGCTGGAAAGAAATACAGATGGTTGTTGTCACTAGTGGTGAAAGTGAATGAAAAGATTTAATTTAATTACATGTCTTATCATTGATTGATTTATGAAACGTTAACAAGTTGTATTGGAGAAGGGGGAAAAAAAGGGAATCAAACTGCAAAGGTAGGCTTAGCATCTTCGGTAACATCCGTAGTATTTTTGAGTGATTTGTATGAGAAGTACTATAGTTGAAGAATTAATATAAATAAGTTTATATATTAAAATATGTATAAGGTATAAGATGTATAAAATGTATATAATGCCCAAATACTAAATAAGCTGGGCATGTAAAAATGGTTGTTTGCATCGTAAATTATCAAGTACTTGTTATCATTAGTTAAGCCTAATCTGTAAACATTACGTATATATATATATATAAATGTAAGAAATTATTTATATGAGCTTTAAAAAGGTAAATATTTACAAACTGAAATAGTCAGAGCTCAGATCAAATCACAATCCATTGTATAGTTTGTTTTGAATTTCGCTCAAAGCAACTCGAGGGCTCTTTGCGCTCGCCTTCCCTAATTTAGAAGTGATCGACTAGAAGGAAGGAAGCAAGTCAACACCATCCACCGCCAACTCTTGGGCTACTATTTTTACCACCGAATAGTGGGATTGGCTGAAAGGGCGAGCATGTTCGAAGATGGGGATTCGAACCCGCGACCCGCAGATTGTGAGTCGAGCGCCCTAACCACCAGGCCCATTACAGGCTATACCAGGCCCATTACACTCGACAGAACTCTCAGGACACACACACACACACACATCTGCTTAAAATTAACAATAAACATGAAAACGTTTCAAACAATAACAGTATAGCTAATTGAAGTGTATTGTTTTACATGATTAATTTGTTATCTATTTTAAATATGCCAGACAACAAGTCATGTAAATAAAAGAGACAACATATTGATATGTATATTAACTTTTAAATCACACTCAAGAGAACAAACCGAAAAAGAGAACTCAAGTTAAAAGCCCTTTTAAAATCAATTGTCAAACTTTGTTTTTTATTATCGGTTTCGCATACATATTTTAAACAACCTAATCCAACGCGTTTCAGTGTTATGGTATTTACAGATAAAACTTTGCTTGTTTGTTGTTAAGCACAAAGCTACACAATCGGCTAATTTTACTGTGTCCATCACGGATATCAAAAGCCTTACCGCTGACCACTGAAGGGCTATAGAAGTATAGACGAACGTCCTTAAATACGTTTGAATATATATATATACACGCAACAAAATATAGTAAATTTAACTAGCCTAACTGAACGACTTAGTTATAAGAAGCTGAAATGAAAAACATTTGGGTTTGCAAAGTTAAAATGTATACGTAAAGAAATTATGTTTGCTTTTTTCAAAATGAACAGCAGTTCATCAGTGCTTTTTAATGAACTTAGTAATAGTTAATATATTCCTGACGATTGCATAATTATTCTTGATTATATTTATAAAAAACAAAAAAAAGTCTAACGAGAATGCGACTGTTTTAATCTATCTACTAATAGAATACAATAGTCGCCTGCTAGTACACAAAAACGTCTAACAAGAATACGACTATTTTAATCTAACGTCTAACAAGAATGAGACTATTTTAATCTACTAATAGAATACAAAAATCGTCTGCTAGTATACAAAAACGTCCAACAAGAATGCGACTATTTTAATCTACTAATATAACACAATAGTCGCTTGTTAGTACACAAAAACGTCTGACACGAATGCGACTATTTTAATCTACTAATATAACACAATAGTCGCTTGTTAGTACACAAAAACGTCTGACACGAATGCGACTATTTTAATCTACTATTATAACACAAAAATCGTCTGCTAGTATACAGAAACGTCCAACAAGAATGCGTCTATTTTAATCTACTAATAGAACACAAAAATCGTCTGATAGTATACAAAAACGTCCAACAAGAATGCGACTATTTTAATCTACTAATATAATATAATAGTCGCTTGTTAGTACCCAAAAACGTCTAACACGAATGCGACTATTTTAATCTACTAATATAACACAAAAATCGTCTGATAGTATACAAAAACGTCCAACAAGAATGCGACTATTTTAATCTACTAATATAACATAATAGTCGCTTGTTAGTACCCAAAAACGTCCAACAAGAATGCGACTATTTTAATCTACCAATAGAACACAATAAAAACTATTATCACTGTTATAAAATTATCCCATTCAATTCCTATACGCATTCAATTCCTTATAATATTCCTTTCCACTGAAACAGAAAACCACAAATCTAAAATCTATATTAAAATAACATTGAGATACTTAAAGCGAGATACATAAAGCGAGGCACAATTAGAATTCGTTAAGTTTCATTCCGTTTGGAACTTCAGTGCAAGCATTGCTGGCGCTTGGAAAACCTATGTATGACACTTTATGCTTTGTAAAAGTCTATAAACTGCACGTGAATATAGCTGGAAACTGCTTTCAACAACCGGAAACGTTGTGGAATATTATAGTGTTCAATTTTGCAGACATTGTATAGTCATATCATCTAGAGTTGATCTACGATACTGTTCCAAATACCAGGGTAAAATTTATTTTAATAAACAGTCGATTGTAACTGTAGTATCCTTCGGTGAGACAGCGGTAAGTTTATGGCGTTACAACACTAAAATCCGAGGTTCGATTCACCGCGGTGAATAGAGTGCATATAGCCCATCGTGTAGCTTTTCTGTATGAAAACAACGACATTATAGCTAGTATATACACTATGTGAAACTTTGAAATCTGAAATTTTATGTAACAGGCGTTCGTGACGTGAAATGGCGTACATTAAAATATGTGAATATATTATTTTTAACGTGAATAATTTATTGAAATGGCGAATGTTTACGTAAGGAAATATTTTATTAAAATGGCGAATGTTTACGTAAGGAAATATTTTATTCAAATGGCGAATGTTTACGTAAGGAAATATTTTATTAAAATGGCGACTGTTTACGTAAGGAAATATTTTATTACAATGGCGAACTGTTTACGTAAGGAAATATTTTATTGAAATAGCGAATGTTTACGTAAGGAAATATTTTATTAAAATGGCGACTGTTTACGTAAGGAAATATTTTATTACAATGGCGAATGTTTACGTAAGGAATATTTTAATTGTAAATAGCGAATAGTTTACGTAAGGAAATGTATGTACTTAAACAACTTGAAAAGTGC
>NW_013666418.1:175089-193379 GCF_000517525.1 Limulus polyphemus
ATCTTAACCTATCAAGAAATTTAAGTATTTTTAATACTCAATGACGGTTTAAAGTATTATTGCTGTTTTGAAACAGCCTATACAGTCGATATATATTAATATATGCATAGATGTGAGGCCTTTTAATAATAATATTAGAATATTTTGTAATGTTGTAATGGTCTATATATATCAATATATGCATAGATGTGTGGCCTTTTAATAATAATGTTAGAATATTTTGTAATGTTGTAATGTATAGATATATATTAATATATGCATAGATGTGAGGCCTTTTAATAATAATATTAGAATATTTTGTAATGTTGTAATGTATAGATATATATTAATATATGCATAGATGTGAGGCCTTTTAATAATAATATTAGAATATTTTGTAATGTTGTAATGTATAGATATATATTAATATATGCATAGATGTGAGGCCTTTTAATAATAATATTAGAATATTTTGTAATGTTGTAATGTATAGATACCACAATTTTAAGTGGTAGTTCTAGATATTGTAAAGATTAGATACGTTGATGTCAGATTTTGTAATACTTAAATACGAATGTTTCGTGTCATGGTGTCAGAAATCGTAATGCTTTGATTGAACGTTTTGTGTTAACGTTAAACACAATCTAATGTAATATCTATATACCAATGTTTTGCGTGCTGGTGTAAGATTTTGATCTGATTAGATAGGGGCATTTTGGGTGTTATTGTCAAATACTGTAATGGTTAGATGTGAGATATGAAGTGTTGTGTGCTGGTATCAGATTTGTATTTTTTAGATAAAAACCTTTCTTGTGTTCATGTTATGATGTGTAATGCTTAGACATGAATTTTTGCGTACTAGCGCTATAGATTTGTAGATTTTAGAATGGTTTGCATGCTGGTTCTAAATTTTCTGATGTTTGGATAATGTTTTATGACCTGTTCTCAAATTTTGGAGTATTGAGATAAGAACATTTTTTGCGCTGGTGTTAAGTTTTAGAGTGTTTAGATAAAAAGCGGTTTGTAAACTGGTGTCAAATTTTGGAGTGTTTAGATAAGAACAGTTTGTAAACTGGTGTCACATTTTGTATGTGTAGATAAAACGGTTTGTACGCTAGTGTCAAATTTTGGAGTGTTTAGATAAGAACGGTTTGTAAACTGGTGTCAAATGTTGGAGTGTTTAAATAAGAACGGTTTGTAAACTGGTGTCAAATTTTGGAGTGTGTAGCTAAAAACGGTTTGTACGCTAGTGTCAAATTGTGCAGTGTATAGATAAGTTTGCCTTGTATTTCACACAAAGCTACTCGAGGGCTATCTGCGCTAGCCTTCCCCTAATTCTGCAGATTGTGAGTAGAGCGCTGTTACTATCAGGCCATGTCATAGAGGTATGTCTGCGAGCTTATAACGCTAAAAATTGGGTTTCGGTACTCGCAGTTGTCACAGCTCAGGTAGTTCATTGTACAGTATTATGCTAACAAACAAACAAACATAAACAAAATCTAACACCAACACAAAAAAACCTTCGTATCTAAATAGTACAAAATACAATAACAGCACACAAAACGTTCTTTCTTAAACATTTCAAAACATGACACCAGCACATTCCATTTTCATATTTTATACATTATAAAAATATAATAACAACACACAAAATGTTCTTTTAAAAATTACAAAATTTGATTTGAGCACGCAAAAACCTTAGCATATAAACATTTCAAATCTAACATCTAGATACATAAACATTCGTATATAAGAACTATAAAATCTAACAACAACTCGAAAAAAGCTAATATAAATATAATAAATTCTGAGACCAAAATACAAGGTGTTCTTATTTGAATATGACAAAAATGTGATACCAGTTTATAAACCGTTTTTATCTATACACTGCACAATTTGACACTAGCGTACAAACCGTTTTTAGCTACACACTCCAAAATTTGACACCAGTTTATAAACCGTTCAAAACCAAATAAACCGCTGAACCACGAAGGGAATAACATCAGATTTTGTAACGTTTAAAATGTGAAGATTTAATGTGCTGGTATTATGTTTGTAATATTTCACGAGGAAAAAATCAATTACATTTTACCCTAAACAAAAAAATCGCCATTTTTTCTTCTTTGGTGCTTTACCTACCGCACTGCATCGGAACACCAAATACAAAGACTGTATTAGAATATTCATCCATTGGTTTGGAGACAGGAACAGTACGTTAGGCGCAGTCTCAAAATTGTCTGTAATGTTTTGGCTAAAGATTGGCATTAATAAATATACATTCAAAAATTTCCGAAAATATTACAAAAATTAACGTTTACTACCACTATTTTGTTCGAAACGAACTTCCTCTTTATTTCCGATGTCACACGTTTGTTTGTTTTCCTTATACACTGTGTTTATCTCTTACTGCGTTGTTGTGAAACTAAGCGTTTGATGAATTTTTGCGCATATCTACTAGAGGGCTATCTACGATAGCCGTTCCTAATTTTGAAGTGATAGACAGATAGTGAACACCATCTACCACCAACTCTTGGGCTACTCTTTTACCAACGAATAGTGGGATTGACCGTCAAATTTTTACATTCCTTCGGCTGAAAGGGCGAGAATGTTCGGTGACAGGATTCGAACCAGCGACCCCCATACGGAGAGTCAAGCGCCCTAGCCACCAGGCCATGCCAGCCTGTAAAGAAAGCAAAAAAAAATCGATTTGATCATATGTATTACTATCTAAAATTCATGGCTATACTATCCTAAGACAGAATAAACCCTCTGTTTCGGTATAGAAAACAACCTTTATAATTACCATAATTTTTAACATTAAAACTTCGTAACCGAAAAAAAAGATAATATAAATGTTAGCAAAGCAACAGTTTTTAATAATCATACATCATAAACTTTAGCCACAGAATATATTTGTGAAACTTATAATTAGTTTCTCATACATATGTATATGAGGGTGAGGTGGTGGGGAATTTGTGTGTGTGCATATACCAAAGTATACCATTAAGAAATGTACGGCTTAATGCGTATACCAAAGTATACCATTAAGAAATGTACGGCTTAAGAAACTTCGCTTCCGTTCAAAATAACGCTATAGGTGATCCGAATACCATTCCTTCGTGCTTAAAGAGGGAGAGAGAACTCGACCGTGTAATTATGCAAATTATTTCACCAACTTCCCAGTTTCTAATCTGCGAACGACACCAAATTCGCTGTTTACGCCCCTGCGTGAGATCCGAAATTCCATTAGTATTCTAGTTCACTTTAACTTTCATTTGTAAAAGGAAACTAAACAATCCCGAGATGTGCTACGCTTGCATATTCTAACCGGAGAATCTAAATTTCTTCAATTGTTAGCTATTTTCTACAAACGAAGCTCGTTAGTTTTCTAAATCACGACTTTATGAAGTTTAAGAGATCAAGTTGAAAGCATTAAATCCCGCCAAAGTAGCGACGATAACACGATAAACCTGACGACATTAAATCAAGAACAAAGAACACCGAAAAATACTTTGGTTCTAGATGAGTGAACGAAGTTTGATAATATACTTAACTGTCTTTACTTCCAACAGAAGATGTTAAGTTAAAATATGAACATTAAGACGCAGATCATGTACGAGCGAGATCGCTGAAATAAACACACAAGCATATATATATATATACGACTAACGCTAGTTTATTCAAAAATGTAATTTATGTAATACGGAGCTAGTCAAAGGATTTTAAAGAATACTCTCATTCAGACGTTGTCGTTTTAACATGCGAAACGGTTTATTAACAGTTTTTATTTCTTCAGACGTTGTCATTTTAACATGCGAAACGGTTTATTAACAGTTTTTATTTCTTTAAGATCAGAATAAATATATGTCATTATTATACGCAGCTCTTTTTAATGTTCTGAACTATAGTAAACGTTTTCTTTCTTTATACTTAAACTCTGCAAACATAATATTCCCACCAGCGTTAATATGATAGAGGTCTTTCTCAGCTGTTCACAACTTCTGAAGGAATAAATTGTGATAAAGCAGTTTTTTTTTTCGTGTAAAACACACTAAACAACAAAGATTTTGCCAAAATGAGGACTTAGGAATAGAACAATGTGATTTCTAGGTCAATATTTGTGACTGAATCCAAATTTACACATTTTGTTTTTTATATTAGGATCCATACGTTAGATATTTTTGAGAATTAAGTACCAATTAGACCAGTAAAGATTAATATTATATAATTTTAAGAAATGGTCTGGTAACATAAAGTTATTGAAGCAATTTTAGGAATTGTAAATATGGATTTCTAAAACACAATACCGTGGAAAGTAATTTACAATAAAGTTGAACTCAACCCTAATGGAACAACACTAAATCTATATGGATTCAATTTTGGACATGCCCCCTTCAATCTAATGTTGGACTGAAAAGGACGTGTGAAATGTCAAAACTGTCATGCATATAGATTTGGTATTGCTCCCTTAGTGTCAATTTCAGCTTTATGGACTTCTAAAAATGTTTAAAGCAATTTCATGTCACGAAAACAAAATATAAAATGTGTGTTATGTGACTAAAACATGGATAACCATTCTTATTTGTTATCGATCCTCTCAAGCATGGTATGATCGTGTGAAATTTGCTTTTTTTTGCTTTGAATTTTCGTTGTTTACTCACTTAAAACGAACATGCTATCGTACTACGTTTTACTAAAACTGTAATTTTTTTAAAGCAAGTATGTTTTTTGAAACAAAGCCATATTATTGCATTCCTACAATTTCACGTTAAGGTCACGCTGTTATGATATGCCTAATGTTTGATTCTCAGTCTTTGCGTTGAAACGAATATTTCTTTAACAGAAAGGATGAGATATTAACCGTAAAAATATTATTGAAGTGGATTTAAAATTGCAACGCTTTTTTAAATACATTGGTAATACAAGGTGGTAATAAATATAAACCTCATATTTAAAAGAACCGAATATTACCACAGGCACACTGGTAATTAAAAGCTTTATTTAGTAATGTGTTGACATTTAGGGCGTTGTAACTACATTTCTCTTCCCACAAGCTAACATTGCTTTTATCTGTCTCTCTTTCTCAACCGCTGTTCAGTGGCACAGCGATATGTCTGCGGACTTACAACGCTAGAAACCGGGTATCGATACCCGTGGTGGACAGAGCACAGATAGCCCGTTGTGCAGCTTTGTGCTTAACTTCAAACAAACTTTTTTTAAAAATACGATATTAGTGATTTAAATGAAATGCGCGTTAGCGTGCAGAATGATGCGAGAATCAGTGAGCACTATCCAGAATAACTTATTCTTGTATTAGCTCCATTTAAGGACAGGCTTTAAATGTTGATCTAAAGTGATTGATGGAATATAGGACATATTCTGTTACAAACTATGTAACACTTACGTCGAGTAAGTTTTAAGATATGATCATTTTAAACATGGGATGTTATTTATAATCACCTCGTTGACACCATTTTAAATATATGAAGTCTGTACAGATAGGTTACGAGTGTATATGATCACTTACATTGGTAATTATCTATCTCATAGTTTTTCAATAAAGATAGGTTATGGATGTATATTATAAATTACATTGGTAATTATCTATCCCATAGTTTTCCAGTGTAGTTCTATGACATTGTCAGCTCAGGAGTGATTAAGTTTCTATGACATTGTCAGCTCATGTAGCTCAAAGATTATTATATCTTGATGGAAACAGATGCTGATGAGTTATGAAACTGTTCGTATATCATCAGCTTTGGCTTTTTATACAATATGTAAATTAATGTGATAAGGTATTTTTGTTATATTTTATACATCGATAAAAAACATTTAACAGCAACAGCTCTCTCTCTCTCTCTCTGGGAATCTATCGGTTGCGATCATGAAGTCGTATGCTCTCACCTTATCTTTTAGGGCTCTGAGAGTGCAAGTGGCTGATGAGACCGATTCTCGGTGTTCACATCTTACGTTTTATTTAAGGTACTAAAAATAAATATAAAGTCAAATCCATCGTTCAATTCGCCGTTTGTCATCGAGTTATAGCGGTTTTTGTTGTTGTTGGTTTTTTTTGGAATTCTACTCCTCATTAATAATTCCGGACAAGGGCAGTTGGAGAACACAAGACTAAGTTTCTTATAGTGGTGAATTTTGCATTTTATGTTGGGTGACTTGTACTTGTATTTTATTTTCCAGGGGGAACCTGTGTTTATATCCTACCAGGGGGGAACCTATGTTTATATCCTATATAATAAACAAATAATCCTGCATATAACGTCCCATTTGTTGTCAAAACGTCATAAAAATATAAAACATTTTACACAGAGAATTTAGTGTTCTGCCCCATGACATCTGACAAACGTAAATGTTTACATAAAAATATAAAACATTTGACACCGAGAATTTAGTGTTCTGCACCATGACATCTGACAAGCGTAAATGTTTACATTTTCAAAAGATTCCATGCGAATACGGAATACGAAATACCCACCACGGGTATCGAAACCCGGTTTCTAGCGTTGTAAGTCCGCAGACATACCGCTGTACCATTGGTGAGTTCTTGGTAACAACATCAGTAACGTACTTAATAAACACGCCTATCCTACACACGTGGGCTTTAATGTATGAATAAAATTATTTACAATCTTTCATAAAAATGGATCTACCATAACTCATGACCTATCTATGTGTCTATCTTTATGCCTTTATATGGATGATATTTTTATTGTTAAAAATAAAAAGGCCTCCACAATACATCGATATTAATCCAAATATCTCCTGTAATATAACTGGTAAGACAACAGCATACACCACTTTAACCACAGACAACGGTTCCGTTCTGCCGAGGTATCGAATGGAGATAAGACCAAAGTTTTGATAATGAACGACTCAAAGCTTTCAGCTCTTAAAACAGGCTCGTTTACTTAGCCTGTTGTTGGAAATAGGCACAATAGCTCTCCGTATTTCATAAAGATAACTACCCTGTAATGTAATATAATAAATAATGATGCCAATGCTTTCCTTGTTTTTTTTTTTTTTTCTATTTTCCTTTAGAACGAATGCTACGTATAAATGTGATTAGATTTGTTCTACGTTAGCCATTAAAAAAATATTCCGCCTGAAAAATATGTTAAGGAATAAAAAAAAATGAAATTATTTTAAAATGTTCCTCTCTCCGAAGAAGAGCTCAATAATAAGCATGAATGCTTCTGACTATAAATATAATGTGAATTTAGTCTTAAAAATGAAATTCGCATTTAAAAAGAGACAATCAAATATTATAGCTAGCTTGTTATACAAAAGACGAAGCGGATAATGATGGAGTTATTGCTAAATTTCAAATTTTTTTTCACCTTTGATCTTTGTGAGCTATTATTTAAGAATGAAGTTGGTGACGTCAACAACTAGGAGTAAAATGGGATGAACCCGGATGTACATGTTTTAATGCGTAAAAGTAATATCTTTGGTTGTGTATCACGTTTATAAGGAAAAGGTTGCCAGGAGATACCAGCTAGACGTCTTTTGTAACATCGTCATTGATGTTATTTCTTTTATATCAAAAATTAATCATAATTGCAGAGAATTAAAAAAAAAATGTCAATAAAATATAAAAAGTAAAAAAAATATTACATATGTTTGTTGTGAATGTATTTCAGAAATATTTATCTGAAATGTTCAGTACGGTTGTATTTATCATAATGTTTCTTGTTTAGATATATTATAATAATAGTTTCATAAGATTAGGTTTTAAAATGGTGTTGTCTATTTATACGGTGTTATACATGTGTTAACTATTTCAGCGGTCCATGTTGTGATTATGTATAGTTTAGAAAGTGTTAAAAGGTAAAGGTGTTCACCTATGTATGAAACATTTTATATCTATTTTTATTTACACAACGCTATGAAAACTCCAAAGATTTCTGGTTCTTTCCCTGCTCTTTTGCTTTCATATAGGGCCAGAATAAACAGAACGGATTTCCTATTTCCTTTTGTTGTTGTTGTTGTTGTTGAAACACCACCAGAAAGACGTCCGATATTTCCCTTTCTATTTTCTTCTTAAAGAGTAGCCCAAGAGTTGGCGGTGGTTTGTGGTGATGATTAGCTGCCTTCCCTCAAGTCTTTTACTGCTAAATTACGGACGACTAACACAGATAGCCCTCGTGTAGTTTTGCGCGAAATTCAAACCAACCAAACAATATTCTCCTTGAATAAACAAAGAGAAAGAAATATTTCTCGTTCTTTCCTTATTTCTGTTTTTTTTCCGAAACAAACGATAGGGCCACCTAGTAGTGAGATTTGATACAATTCAAATTTCTGCTATCAACTTAAAAATGCTCAGTTGCAATTTACTTCAGAAATCAATAAGACTTGTGAAGTGTTTAACCTCTATAAAGACGAACTAATGTAAGTGGTATTAGTAAGATAATAGTTTCGTCATTCTAACGAAAACATAATTACTCACTGTTAAAACACAGCAGTACGTGTGTCAAATTAATAATTATTAACATATTAATAGACTCAAATTAACATAAACAGAACAACACAGTAAACTGAAACATTAAATTATATGCTGTTCTTTTGTTTTTAAGTGAGAAAAAATGTGTTTCAAAACAATAGAGACAGCGTGCTTATCAATACGAAGCACGTGCATTGTCATGAGTGACGTCGAGCTTTGCAACAACACTGTACAGGATCACATACATTTATTCAAATGAACACCTTTCAAACCTTTATAGGAGTCTTCTTTCAAACTTTTATACTTTTTATTTGGTAAGCAGTTCAGTTGGA
The DNA here is from genome assembly GCF_000517525.1 of Limulus polyphemus. Classification (NCBI taxonomy): domain Eukaryota; kingdom Metazoa; phylum Arthropoda; class Merostomata; order Xiphosura; family Limulidae; genus Limulus; species Limulus polyphemus. The sequence continues at coordinate 183,856 of NW_013666418.1, forward strand.
AACGATCCAAAAGTTAATTCTGAAATTCTCCACCCGCAAGGAACAACAAATGGAATTAGAAAGTTGTTTAAGTAAAATCCCTGGGAGGATTATGTAGTAGCTTAATAGTTTTCCGTGATGCGTTTACTAGCAAAATTCTACAGAAATCTTCAATCGAACACGTGTTTTAATAAAATTGTTACTTAATATTCGGACGTGGTGCTTACTGTATTGCGATAATTTTTGCGTTTGCTTATGTCGTTGTCGATTCTTTTAACCGGACAACTGCGTTCATTTTAATCTATATTCATGTGCAGTATAAAACAGCGATTTAATTACCTGTAACTTCACGACCTTTAACGCGTTTTTACTGTTATTAACGGAACTTAAAGACATAGCAAAACTGCGATTGAAGGTGTTACATCATAAAATGTTCTCTAGGGTTTTGGCATCCTTCACTTATCTTATAAACATATGTGTTTTTCCCGGGAAAAAAAATATACATAATGTGAGAAAAGTAGTTATTAAAAGTACAGCAATATTCAATAATTGGTCAATGTTACAGCACCGACATACAATTCTTAACGAATTTAAGATGAGTCAGATAACCCTCACAACAAGTACTGGAAACTTAGAACCACATTTTTTTTTCTTATCTATGGATCTTTATGTCTGTCCATCCATCCATCTATATATCTAGCTAAACATAAAATTCGCTCCTACAGTGGTACTAAGTAGGACTCTTGTCGTGTTGAAAGATGATAGTGGGCATGTATAAACACATGTGCTGCATCATTCGTTTGACGCGTTTAGCTTTCCGAAATAATCAGTAAAATCTGTAACAAGTGTGGAAGAATAAAAAAAAAAGAGTTTGTTATTCGAGTAAATTATAGCGTACTTTTGAAACGTGTTTGTCAAAATCATATTACTTTTATCTATAGGTTGTAAGATGACCTTGGTAAATATTTATTGTTATTAGACACTGACCAATCATATGTCAGGTGTAGGAGGTGAGTCATGATATATAGATATAATCACACGTTACTGTTTGTGCTAATAACACAACGGCACTTTGTAGCAATTCCACCTCCTACCCAGGGCACTTATTATTCAATCTGTAAAGGAGATCACGAAGTACGACACTCGAAATGTTGGACGTTGCATCTGGTTTAGTAGAAAGTGATTCAAAAATTGAGCAAAATAATGTTGGACGTTGCATCTGGTATGGTAGAAAGTGATTCAAAAATGAGCATAATGATTTTGGACGTTGCATCTGGTATGGTAGAAAGTGATTCAAAAAATGAGCAAAATAATGTTGGACGTTGCATCTGGTATAGTAGAAAGTGATTCAAAAAATGAGCAAAATAATGTTAGACGTTGCATCTGGTATGGTAGAAAGTTATTCAAAAATGAGCATAATAATTTTGGACGTTGCAGCTGGTATGGTAGAAAGTGATTCAAAAAACGAGCAAAATAATAGTTTCTAATTTCTAAAGTCGTGTTAAAATTAGAACAGGGTTTTCAGTTTTAAGGTAAAAAATCCTTTTCCTTCCGGGCCTGATATTGGGAGCACTCGACTTGCAAATCTAAGGGTCACGAGTTCAAATACCTTTCACCGAACATTCTCTTACTTTCAGCAGTGGGGCGTATTAATGTGATGGTCAATCCTACCATTTGTTGGTAAAAGAGTAGCCTAAGAATTGGCGGTGGGTAATGTTGACTGTCTGCCTTCTCTCTAGTCGATGACTTCAAAATTAGGGACGACTAGCACAGATAGCCCTTGAGTAGCTTTTCACAATATTCAACAAACAAACAAAAGTCCCCTTTCCATTAAATTACAGTTTACAACAATGATGCCTTTACTTTTTTTAATCATTATTAAATAATTACGTATATACATAAGTTTAACCATAGTTCAGGTCTCCACCGTTAAAGCGCAAAATTTCACATCAACGCTGTTGTTAATAAAGACCCCTCCTCGTCCATATAAGTGTATAACTTGTAAATGTTTAGAGGATTCATTCCAATAAGTCCTAGAACTATAGGACTAAGAGTCATGAGTCTGTTCCGAAGTAGGTAAATAGATGATGCAACTTAAATTTGAATGTTACCATAACTGTGTAAAATGTGCTTAGGCTGTAAACACGAATTACGAGTGCAAAAAAACATATACACAACACAGAAATAAAAAACAACCTTCAAAATGAGGTGTATTAAGGTATTTTTAATCATTTTTAAAAACTTCATCAACATGTTTAACTACCTTCAAAATGAGATGTATTAAGGTATTTTTAATCATTTTTAAAAACTTCATCAACATGTTTAACTACTTTTGTGTACATTTCTAACTTCGAAAACGTGCACGTTATTAAAAAAAGCTGTTTCACATGACTTATAAATCATGTATTTTTCTTAATTCTCACATTAGAATGGAACAAGTTACTGATATGAAACATTTTATGTACTTTACATTTCACTGTAGAACTTAAGAAGTCCGCTTACCTTAATATTAGAGCAGACCACTGTACGAGTTTCTAAACTACTTCTAACATTGGAATCACATTCAGGATGTCGTACGTTACGGTGATAAAGTTATGTTATGATATAAACGAGGATATTACAAACATGGACTGGATTGTGAGGAAAGCAGTCTCTTCAATGTCCGAAAAATTGATATTTTCCTTCTAAAGTTCGTTTTTCCTCACTGAAGTTCATTCAACACGCCGATTCAGAAACTGTCTTAAACTTTGTTTTAGTTTAAGTTCCGTTTTACGACTAGTTTCTTCTACTCAAACATTAGGAAACTATAAGCATGATTAACATGGCACGCATTCTGATTAATCGTACACACTTTCGTGGATATATGAACATTGATATTATTAGTGTTACAGTAAATATTGAAACATTAACCTCTTCTATGAGTGTGATAAAAACCAGCTGGTCCACCCTGTAGCTTAGGTTTAGGTTTTAGTTTTTATGACGCTACACAACATTATTCATGATGACGTGGACAAGCGTATAAGAATACAGAATATCACTACAATGATGATAGAAGGATAAGACAAGATCATATCTTGTTCTCGTGTATTTTTTAGGTTTTCGGCTTAGGTTTAGGTTTTTATTTGAAGTTTAATAGCTATTTTCTTTTAAGACCATTTATGTAAACTACTTCCTCCAGAAGTTGGTACAAAAAATTTAATGAAAAGTGTTCAGTTGATAATTTCAATTTTTTTTTTACTCTTACGAAATAATGCGTGTTTGAATATTATTGGTTTCATGTAAATTTAAAATATTCAGAGTGTTATAACAAAAAAATGTTTTAAGACAAAGAGATTGTCACGAACAATATTTAAGTATTCTCTAAACAATAATTGTTAATTTTCCTCACAGAAAACTGACTTTAATATGTGCGTTAAAATAGAACGAAATCACCGAAACAAGAATTTAAGGCGTTTATAAAATTTAAAAAATATACATGTATACTTTTTTCTTTCATCCCGATCTCGAACTTTAAAGTTCGTAGTTTATGTCTCCCTTTCTTTCATCCCAGCCTCAAGATCTAAAGTTCATAGTTTATGTCTCCCTTTCTCTCATCCCAACCTCAAGATCTAAAGTTCATAGCTTATGTCTCCCTTTCTTTCATCCCGACCTCAATATCTAAAGTTCATAGTTTATGTCTCCCTTTCTTTCATCCCAACCTCAAGATCTAAAGTTCATAGTTTATGTCTCCCTTTCTTTCATACCTGTTTCAAGATCTAAAGTTCATAGTTTATGTCTCCCTTTCTTTCAGCCCAACCTCAAGATCTAAAGTTCATAGTTTATGTCTCCCTTTCTTTCATCCCAGCCTCAAGATCGAAAGTTCATAGTTTATGTCTCCCTTTCTTTCATTCCTGTTTCAAGATCTAAGTCTCGTAACTTATTTCTCCTTTTCTTTCCTCCTAATCTCATGTTCTAAAGTTCATAATTTAAATCTCTCTTTCTTTCATCCCGATCTCAAGATCTAAAGTTCATAGCTTATATCTCCCTTTTTAATAATCGGTTAAACCTATTATTTTATCATTCCGATCTCAAGATCTAAGGTTCATAATACATGGCTCCATTCCTTTCATCCCGAGCTCAAGATCTAATGGTCATATAGTTTATGTCTCTCAGTCCTTATGAACATATGTCGAACTTATTCAGATCTCAAGACCTCAAGCTCATAGCTTATATCTCTCTTTCATAATGACATTAAGATTTGAAGATCATAGTTGATGTCTTCCTTATAGTATAATGTTACTGTAATGATGAAAATGATATAGCAACTGTATAGGATTTTCTTCAAATATTCAGTTTTATATTCCTAAATAGTAGTTCAATAAAGAGGGTCAACTTCTTGAATTTTGGTGTTTTTTATTACATAATATTAAGAGTACTGATACATCCTGATGGATGTTTTATCTTTAGTTATTTATGTTCATATATATATGATATATGTGTGTGCATATATTACAAGAAACAACTTTCACATAGACGACCGCAGACAGTGTGAAACACCAAACAATATCTTCCATTTTAACATCGGGGTTTACACATGATGTTAGGTTAATTGGACAATCTTTAGTAAATACAGACAGTTCTATGAGTTTTTTTTCTTTTTAAGTTTTTCTGAAAAATGTTTTTACAGACGTTTTAATTAAATACATGCTTACACCTTAACGTTATATGGGTGAGGAATACATCATTATGGCATGTCTGGAAGTGATTGAAGGAATTTCACCACCAGTTATCGTTCCCGCTGAAAGAATATCATTATCGCCACGTTTCATATTTACATGTCTGTTCGTATTATTTTTTTTACTTGTACATGGTAATTGAAAATAATGATATGCAACCTACGTCGGTCTGCAATGCATCGCATGTGAAAGCGATAGGAAGATGCAAATATTTGGCATGAGGATTGATAGCGATAGCAAGATGAGGATTATTTGAATATAAAATAAATTCAGTTTAAAGAGAAATATATTTAAACGAATGTTCATTCTCAGTAGTTTCCTGGTGAATCTGTGGTAAATTTTCTGACTTACAACACTAAAATCCAGGGTTTGATTCCCTGCGGTGGACAGAGAGCGCAGATAACCCTTTGTGTAGCTTTGTTCCAAAAAACAACAACACAGTAAGTAAAAATATAATTATTTAGATGTGCTTATTGTTATCGCATTCATTGAACATTGTATAAAGAGAATGGCGAACATGTAAGTTAGTTAAAAGAATGAGGGAAAAAAAGTCTCTTCGAGCATCATCAAACTCACTAGAGGGCGACACCAAACATAGTGACAGATTTAAGTATTAAAGCGACTGATAAAATATATATATGACAAGACTAAAGTTTCTTTCTGGGGTTTATTAACTTGTAAAAAAAGTTATAAACTCACGGGATACAAATTACCATAAAAAAGGCTTTGTGTTACAATTCTGTTCATTTACTGGTTGAATAAAATATTTTCTGTACAATATATCGATTTCAGATTTTGTAGTAATAATGGAGCATAAGAATAAGCCAGTTTGCACAAGCTATCATTCCATTAATCACATTAAACACAATTAATCGCTTATGGGAGTAGCTTCATTTATCATGCTAATTAACACTTTATTAAGCTTATGTGTAAAGTTATAGCGTTGCTCATCTGTCATTGAAATTAACCAATATACTGATTGATAACAGTGGTTATATCTATATATATATCAGAGCCTATTCCATTAGTTATTTAATGAGCAACTAACGTCTGATGTAGCTATCACACAATGAAATGAAATTCAATGTAATCAAACCAGAATAATTACAGCAGGCCTAAATATGAAACATGTAACAATCAAAAAATGATTTATTCGTATTTGTCGACATATCAACGGAACAAATTCGATACTTCATTATTCCATGCTCCTTTTTATGTGAAAAATAAAATAAAGCTTCTTCAGTAAAACTAAAAATAGCGCTGCAAAAGATATCACAAGGTTATCAACTCAGAAATATTTTATCTTATTTACAACATTGGATTTGTTTTTGTTTTTTGTATTAGAATAACAACAACGACTTTTAAGATTATTTGTCTATTATCACAAGGTCTTGTTAAACAGTAAGCGTAGATCTTAACAACAATCTAATTTATTAATTATAATAATAACCTAACGTATATCTTGACAACAATATAATATGTTACTTATTGTTATAACTTAGCGTAGATCTTAACAACAATCCAATTTATTAATTATAATTATAACCTAACGTATATCTTGACAACAATATAATATGTTACTTATTGTTATAACTTAGCGTAGATCTTAACAACAATCCAATTTATTAATTACAATTAACAACTTTTCTTAGTCTCAAGTAATATACTTGGGGTTAAAGGTGTTAAACGTTTCTAACCAATAAAAAAAGGAGTAAACAGGTCCTCTGTAATTCTAAATAAGCAACTTTAACTAGTAAAATGGTATTCAAAATAAAATTTTTTTTTTTCTGAGATATTGTTTCTGAGATGACGTTGAGTTTTGGTGATAGTCCTCGATTTTAGAGCAGTGTCTATAGAATGAAAACGTTCATTAAAGTGTCCCCGATTAAAGAAAATTTGGATGAGAATTAGTCTTTTTAGTGACATAGACTTAAAGTTTGGGTGCTTTGTTTGTTTTAAAGCAAAGTCACTTGGGATTTCTGGTGTGCCCACTGCAGGGAATCGAGCACCGGATTTTAGCGTTGTAAGTCTGTAGGCTTAACGCTGTCTCATCGGGGGACATCAGGTGTTATTTATTGCTAAGTGACTTTCATAACATTATTCAAGATAAATCTAAGTTCTCATAACTTCACCTTTATCCTTTATTTACTTATTTGCATTTGTTTATTCTATATATATATATATATATATATATATATATATATATAAACCTAAAGTGGCTTAGTGATAAGTCTGAGGATTTATGACGCTAAAAATAGGGTTCTGATACCGTGGTTGCTACAGAGTATATAGCCCTTTCTGTAGCTTTGTGCTTCACAACGAACGCACAAATAAATATATGTCTCACAACACATTAATACGAATTTCAATTTAGTGTGACGTCGCTAATATAAGTTTTTAATATCGGGATTTTTTATATGAAATATCAACCTTTTCACGATTTAGTGCCATGTAGCTAGTCACCTCATTGTAAAACCGTCTCTAAATAAAAATTAATAATTTTCCTTACGTCTGGCATGAAATATTATGTGACCGGTGAAAAGACATACAACGTGATAGCTAATTTAAAACAATTACAGGAAGTAATGTTATTTTCAAAGGTAAAAACAATTGTAATTCTACGTAAAAAAATGTTTCCGTCTTTTGGAGAAAATACAAATTTCTCACTCATTAAAAATAATATATTTTAACCTGCTGCTCGTCATACCTGCATAGATTTTATATAGTAATAAAGCTAGAAAACTTCATTAATCTTTGATCAAAAACCACACTAAAGTTTTACTTTTTAAAAGAGTAAGTGTAACACAATTACGTACGCGATACTCACAACTTTCAGACGATCATAGTAGGGTTAAGAATCAACAAATATGGCGTTTAAGGATTTGAGCGCCACCTTATCGTCAGGTTTTTTCAAAGATAGAAATTTAAAAGTAGTTAATAATAATATTAGAAAATAATGTGCTAGGTAATGTTAAAATAAATATGAATTCAAAACTGACTTAACCTAAAAGATTATTGATCTTTGATAGAATAGAAATAAAAGTTGTCTGATTACGATTATTGTAAGAGATAAGTTTTGATGTAGTTAAGAGAACAGTCTTTAGATGTAAAATAAATACCGATTTCAATTGAATTATTTTAAAATATTTAGCTAAAACAGTCTTTAGTGTCAATTTTATTTTTGAGAACGTTAAAATACCAAAATATCGAATACTGACGATTTATCTTTGTTGGGATAACTTTATAAACAATGTAGTATTTTCGCAGAAGATTGGCTCAAGCTCAAATTCATTTAAATTGGCCGATTGTTGTAAAAATGATTGTTGGATTACAAATCTTATTCGACAGTTACGTGGTTTGTATTGTTACTATGACAATTAGCATTCACAGTCGAACATATTTAAAAACATAATTTATTACCTGTATTTAAAGACGACAGTGAATGCTAAAGATAATATACTCTCGTCTGGTTTGAGCTACTGAAGTACTTGACACTTTTTCAAAGCATGTTAGTTTTCTCACTAGAGGGCTACTTGTAATGAATGAAATAGACAATTTTAAAGGCTGTTATTCAAGACGTTTTACGACTGCATAAAACTTTCAATGGCCTCAAGCTGAATTTTTACCTGATTGTTATTTTGATATAAAAGTTTAGTACCTTTTAAACTATTCACCTTCATTGTCCATATCCTACCAATAAAAATGGAGAAAGTTGTAGATGTTTTCAATAACTTTGCATTTCTCTAAATATTATTTTAACGAAACTATTTACTGAAAACAAAGTAACCCTAGTTTCAACCTAACCTGTTCATTTAGAGAATTTTAGTAAACTAATTTCACAGAAGTTGAACTGAATTTAGAATAAATTTTCTTGTTGTTTCATTTCGTAGCGAACGTAAGCACTTGTAAAATTTGATAACATAACAAAAATATATGAGATGTTTGAACTTGAATTTTCGGTTTGATTTAGCTTATCAGAAAACCTGAAATGTTATATATATTTTGTCCAGCATAGAAAATTAGTGTATAAGTGTAAGTTTAAACTATGTGTTATATGATAATAATCATTTTAAGAAAACAAAACGAAATAATATAATTATTATTTGTATCCTCGTATCAAGTAAAATTAAAATTGTGTATCACCTAATGTGGAGAGTATGTGGCTAAAATTTACAGTTAGGCCTAAGTTAACTTCATCTAACATCTCGTTTAAGGTACACAAGCTGCATTGATTCTTTATTCGATCATTTTATCTCTGAAATTCCTTTTTCTATTATGTAAGGTCAAATGTTATAGCAACTTTCACAAATCGTGTAAGATTTAACGCAATATTTATTTAGGACTGTGGTTCCTTAAAACTTTCTATAAAAATAGTACATTATAATGTAAAATGTACGTATGAATGTAACTCAATTGTCATTACGAGCTGAATTCTGGTAGATTTGAAGTTTCAGTCTCTCCTTTTCTTCTTATTAACTAGTTACATCTGGTTTCTGTCTCATAACAGGGTAATGATTCGACAATGATTCAATAACAGAAAATATTTCACTTATACTGCCTGAATATTGTTTGACGACAATATGTTGCGTTTGTGAACTGGTTTCTGTCTCATAACAGTGTATGATTCGACAATGATTCAATAACAGAAAATATTTCACTTATACTGCCTGAATATTGTTTGACGACAATATGTTGCGTTTGTGAAACAGCCAAAGAAATGTGTTTATTATCAGCTTTACAATGGTAAAACATTCGAACAATGAAAAAGTTCAGACATTTTACAGAAAGCTCTTGGTCCTAACGATATCTGATTTTTTTTTTCCCCACGGT